>NC_136526.1:18477364-18519864 GCF_053919585.1 Euprymna scolopes | reverse complement strand
TCTCAACCAGGAAAACAACAGCAGGGAAGTCATGTTTTCCCGTTTCAATTTCAGTAAAGTTTTGTGACAACCATATTTTTTTTTTTCTATTTAGTTTGTTAAGTCTTAAGTTATGTTTGGTAACACATGTTAACATTCCAACGAGTTCAAAAATGAGAGAATGATAAACAAAACAAAAATAATGAGTAAAGGAAAACAGAAAATAATCCAAGCAAAAATAAGTGAAGAAATAATGTAATTCCAAAACATTTTCCAAAAATACACGTTTTGTAGATAGATTTCCTTTCTTCTAACATGGGTACCCGGCATCGCCCGGGTGTTTGGAGGTGGGTGTTGAGAAAAAAAAAGAAAAAAAAAAGTGGTTATCGACAAGCAGGCTCTAACTCGTACCGTGAAGGAGGAAAAGAACGTGAAAAAGAAAACGTGACGTCTTTGCTGTTGCGTCTATCGCCAAACCGGAAATGACGTAGATTTAAATTAAGGCTAATCAATCGGTCAAAATTTTTAGACATACAAACATACATACATACATTTAAACCGACAGGTGAAATTTATATTGTAGATGAAATTATCTTGTCGGAATTTCGAAGTCGGACTCAAATAGCATTTATGTCGATAAATCAAACTTCTGATTATTCAATTTTCAGATATTGTTATACAATGATATTAGCAATATAAAAATCTATCATCATCATCAATGTTATGGAGTCCATAACATGAATAGCGCCGTTAACGCGGTACTGAGTGAACACAACTTCTTTGTGCATAGGAGTGCAAAGGGTCAACAAAGGTTACCGGTACACAGAACGAAGAGAACATAGAACAAACCCAGGACTTCCGTTGACAGAGCGTGCACCTGCATTGCGAGACAGGTCAGTGAGTGTACTTAAGGTGAGAGCCGGTTCAAGGAAATACAGCCCTCCCCCCACACACACCCTGATGTAAATAGAAATGCACATGGGGCTTTTTAATCAATCAGTCAGTCAGTTAAGAATTGAGAGTTGCTCCAGTTTCGAGTCTGACAAACACAGTCGTGGGATTGAGCACTCTTGTGCAGCTATTAGAGACAGCTATGTATGGAAGATGGATCAATAGAAAAATTTCCACCCTCCTTCCAAGAGTAGGTAGAGAACAGGGGCGCGCCTTTCAACCGTGAAACCAGTAAATTCCTGATTGTCCAGAAAATAAGTCTTGCGTTGTTGTGAGCTTTTGTTCTGGACGAGCTGATAGGGTCAAGAGATGTTAGGAAAATTCATAATCTGATGAGAAGAACGCATTTATTATTTGAATATCCTGTTGAACAATAGAGTCATGTAAATTATAACTGAATTGTGTTCTTATACACACACACATATATATATATATATATATATATATATATATATATATATGTATGTACATACTGATGTCATTAGTTCGATCCTGGCCTTTGCTGACGAAGGATAAAAAGCCATAAACACACATGTTTTTTTTTTTTTTTTTTATTTCCATACTTTGTGGACCAGGTGCGAACGCAGACCCAACAATTTTAATAAACCACCGTTCTGCCAGATCAAACATACCCATTCCTGTGTCTCGATACATCTTCTATCATTATATGTAATCAGGATTTAAAAAAGTCAACCATATAGGAGTCTATTCGTGACCAGACGCACACACACACAGCTTTATATATATATATATATATATATATATATATATATATATATATATATATAACTACTTAATTTACTCACATAAAATTAATATACGAAAGTATAAATTTATGCGTAAACTTAAAGTATTTACTTCAAAAGTGCTCAATACGTAGGTAGAGCCTGAAGAGTCCTAGAGTGGATAAAACGCGGAATATTCAGTGTAGTTTAATCGCTATATATATTTTATACTTTATATATATATATATATATATATATATATATATATATATATACCAGTGGTGAAAAAAACGGACTAGAGTGCTCAATGTGTAGTCAGAGCAGTATATAGGAAATTCATTACTGATTAGGATTTTCCTGTAGCTGAAACAATTTGTAAACTCATTCTGGACTCACAGTAATAAATTTCCTATATATATATATATATATATATATATATATATATATATATATATATATATATATATATATATATATATATATATTCGATGAATATTTAATGACACGTCTTTTCTCTTTAGAGTCAATCAAATAAAATGGAGATGAAACCGAATAAAAAAAAATGATGACTAACAAACGAATGGCAACCATTTTTTAATTTCAATACTTTTATAAGAATTCATTTCTTATTAAACTTAAAATATCGGTGATATTTTTTTTTCATTGTTCTTTGGTGTTGAAATATAAAATTTATATTTACAATGTTTTTTGTTGTTTTTTTGTATTTATTTTTAAATAAAAACTCGTTTTCTAAGGATATCAAAAATAATTGCTTTTTCTCTGCTCGAAACGATACGCTATGTTGTTGGAATATTGAAAGGTACACAGGTGTGAAAACTGGCAGTCGTCAAAATAGGTGAAAAATCTAAAAAGAAAACAAAAATCGGAAAACCTTGGGGAATCGGGTGTTAAAGTAAACGGATAGATAATAGCTTTATTGCCGATTACTTTCTGCTCTTTTGCCTCATCTAGAATGTTCTTTCTATAATATGGAATGGATCCATTGCTTTCTTCCATAATTATCTGGACATGCTGGTGAGAGCATGGAGGGAGAGGCTGAGAAAATGAAGTAACTCTCTGTTCTTATGGTGTTCGTTCAAAAAAAAAAAAAAAAAAACTTTCTCTCCGTAAAAAAAAAGAAAAAAGAAAACCTTAAAAAAAATATATTTACGTAGTATTTTGTCACTTATCTCAGATGCATTTATGTACTTCCCCCTAATAAAGAAGGAAGGGTTTGGTTTGGTTTGGTTGTTTTACGGCATATCAACCCTTTGCAGGTTATTCAATGCTGAATCCAGTTATTTTGGAAATAAAGTATACATGTTGCATTCGATTACTTTGTTGGAAGTTTTCTTCAAACTCTTTGTATCTTCAATCGCTAGTTTGTAGTGTTTGGTTTGGCTGTTTTATAGTGGATTTTATCGTTTTGTTCCCTGCCCTGTAGAACATGAATGAGTTTTATTTGCAATGGGAGACGGGAAAGGGTTAGTATAAATATTTGGTCCATTTTAAGTTCAATTTTGATCCCTTAACCATTGGTATTTGGGGCTAAAATCAAGTTAAAATATTTGATCCACGTCCGAGAAACCTACATCTAAAATTTCAAGTGGTGAGACCCTTAATTGGCGGAGGAGTTTAGTAGAGTTTTAAAAGGTCAAATCGTTGAACGTTGTCCCCTTAACAGGCAAAACTGGCCGAAAACTGATTAAAAACATTTTACCAAATCTCAATACCCCTTATATCGAATCTCGAGTCTGCAGAATTAAAATTGATAGAGCAGTTTGATAGGGAAATGTACACACACACACGCGCGCGTGCACAAGGACAATTTCACTTTTTATATAGAGAGAGATATTATTTTGAGCACAAATGATTTTAAAAGTTTTAATAAAAAAATGACTCGTGCGTCACCGCTAAAGAATTAAAATCAAAACGTTTAGCTTACGATTTACTTTTTCCTTGTATATTAATGCCTGAGCTATGAAGACATCTTTGCTACAAGGCTTAAAATTAAAACATTAACCAATAGCTATTACGTTATGCATGCAGATTTGTAATGCCGTCGTTTGAGCTTCACCTGGCAACTTCCATTTTTTTTTTTAATTTTCACACTTTTGCATCGATTTTCTCAGGCTAAAGCCTGAATATAAAGTTTCACATGGGTTCGAATACTCTATATATTAAGTTTCATGTGTGTAGATCAAAAACTGACAGAGGAGTTTGTTAGGGAAAATATTTTAAACAAAATTATATACTCATACATAAATATATATCGAAAGAGATTTGTGCTTACTATAAGCTTTTTACGCAAATATTACGCAAGTATAAATCATGTAGAATATCTGCATGAATATAATTACAGGTAGGAGTTTACTAAAGATGATCACCCCATAAGAAAACCGAAAAAACTAATTGGGAATTAATTAAAATGAATGTTTAAAAGAATATGCAAATTAGCTAGATATTTTACAGATAAATTCAATGTCATGACCCATATATAAGAAAAATCGTATTTTCTTTTTAAATAAATAGAAAAGAGGCTTGCCTTTTTCCTGTTGTTCTTGGCCTTCGGGCCGGGATCAAAGTGTAGTATCTGTTCTGCAGACGCTGCACTTAATATAATTTGTACCAGTCAATGGAGCGGAAACCCTCTATACTGGGACAATTATTATTTTTGCTAACCAGAGTGCCCCCTTTTTGCCTACTTTTAGGGGAGCTGTTTTTTACCCCACATTAAAAACGGCCTTGTGCCTAATTTGCTTTGGTGGGGAAGCAAATAAATACAATAAATAGAAAAAAAGGGTTTTTGATATGAATATCAATACAAAAAAAATCATTAGGTGTGTACACACACACACATATATATATATATGTATGTATGTCTAGTAGCAGGACCTGTTTCTCGGCGTTGCCCGAGGTGATATAAGAAATATTAAGAAAAATATTAATAAATATTCTATTTGAATTCTCCCAGCACAAAAAAATAAAATAAATAAAATATGAATACCTGATACATTAATGTATGTGAGTCACCTTAAAATCGTGACAACGAACAAACTGTTGAAAACATAACAAGTGAGAAATGTAAAACTTTAATGTGGAAACAAATGATTGGTTTATTGGGTAAATTTTAGAAAAATAAATGAAAATAAGTTATTGACGGAATTGTTGTACCTTAACACCTGAAAATATGATTATCCGGCGCAAACAGACGTATGAATCTTCAAAAGGAATTTATTTTTACCAGTGAAAATGTTTTGTAGTTTAGTTGAGTGAATTAGGATTTTAAAAAAATGTTAACTGATTTTAATAATCTATTTTGTGTGTCACGATTACATCTTTTTTCTTCCGATTGACTGTCGTTTAATTGTTATGACCTTCCATTTCTTGTAATAAATAATTTTATCAAAAATTCTTCATAAGTGTTGGTTTTGGTTTCGATTATAACTGATGGCACTCAAGTCATCTATTTTTTTTTTTTATTAAGAATATTACCAAGAATTCCTCATAAGTTTTGGTTTCGGTTTCGATTATGGCTGAAGGACCTAAAGTTTTGTATATTTTTCATATTTTTTTCATAAGTTTTTATTTTGGTTTCAATTAGAGCCAATGCAGCCAAGTCATACAGATATATTTTTTATTTTTGAAATCGCAACTTGTATAAAATCGTAATATATAAAAATCGATAGAACATTAACTCTATAATAATATATACGAAATCTGAAAGAATTAAAATATCATATTTAAGCGTATTTTACGACCTGGCTCTGCTGGGCGTCCCTTCTAGCTTGGATAAATATTTTTGCAATTTTAACAAAAAAGCTACAATAATATCAGAGCATTTTCATTTACACTGAACATCTACAAAATACCAACAGCTGGTCGATAATGAATAGTGATTATTGTATGAAGTAAAAAAAAATGTGATATGTGATAATAGAATCAATAGAACCTGTTATTTATGAATTAGTTGATCTGATCATTGTTGTTGCAAAAAGGGCCTACTAATATAAAATATCTTAGTTTTTTTATACCTGAGACACTAGTGTTTTTTACTTACGTAATCATCAATATAGGAAATGACTGCTTGTCATAAAGATTCGAGTACAGTCAACAAAGCCTACCTTGGTCTTGTTGGCTAGTGCTTTTCCTATAAGCCACCAGGAATTAACTTTTAAAATGGAAGTGAATTTAGATATTTATCAAGCCGTGTAAATATGTTTGTCAGGCATGAGAGTATTCTACAAACGGGAATTTGAAATGTTGCATCTATGCTAATTAACAGCTTTTTTCTCAATTTATTTAATAAGGAGAGACTTTAAATGTCATAAAGAGGCTTAATAACTATAATATTTTTCTAGTAAATAAATATTAATAAATTTTTTTATGCTTAAAGGCACTAGAAGTTCATGCTTACGCAATCAGCAGTATAGGAAATGACTGCTGGTCATAAAGATTCGAGTAGCGTCAACAAATCCTACCTTGCCCTTGCAGGCTAGTCTTTTTTCCTATAAGCCAGCGGGAATTAACCTTTAATTTAGATATTTAAGAAACCGTGTAAATAGGTTTGTCATAATCAACAGCCATGAGAGTATTCTACAAACACGAATTTGGAATGTTGAATGTATGCTAATTGACTGCTATTTTCTCAATTCACTAAATAGGGTCAACTTTAAACGTCTTAAAAGGGGCTTTATAACTATAATATTTTTTCTAGTATAATACAGCATAATCGTGTTGACCACTGGTTCTCATCAGATCACTGAAGTTAAGCAACATTGAGCCTGTTTTGTACCAGAGGGGTGACTATTTGGGAATTCTAGGTGCTGTATGTTTTCTCCGCTTATCCCGGCATTTGTTTACAGTTGTCCTGTACATACACTTCACTTGCCACTGGTATTTAACAATGTCAACTCAGGAGAGAGGTGGTTGGAGATTGCGCACCTCCTGCTACAAAAATTTAATGCACAGGCACCCCTTCGTGGATATTCATAGTCTGTCAAAGACTGAAGGAGCCTTATTTTTTCTAGTAAATAAATATTAATAATTTTTTATGCCTATAGACAAGAGCTTCACGTTTATGCAATCATCAGTGCAAGAAGTGATAATTAATGCCGATTCCAGATGAAATGTAGCAAACATCCCTAGCAAATATAGTTGCAGTAGAAGTGATGACAATGTTTCTTCTTCTGTTATGCAAAATCGATTTTTGATCATTGGGTAAAAAAAAAATGATGCATTTATCGATTGAACGGTTGATGTATCAAAAATGTTTGTATTTTTTTTATATCTCAAATTTCTTTGAAAATGTTTTTTTTTCTTTTTCAAAACTATTTGATTTTCCAACCTCAAGAAAGATTTTGTCGTTATCAAAACTCTTCAAATTTTTAAGTTCCAGCAAATAAAATGTTGTTTAAAAATCTCTGAATTTTCATACTAGAAAAAAAAAAAAAATTATTTATTTCTCCAAACTTTGAATGATTTAATTTCATAAAATATGTTTTGTTTTTAGTTCTGAAGACGCTTTTAATTTTTAATTTCCAGAAAAAAAAAAAAAAATTTCTCAAAACTGTTTGAATTTTTGTCTTAGAAAAGAATACTTTCTTGAAAAATCTTGGAATTTTCAAATAAAAAGAAACCTTATTTATTTCTCAACACCTTAAATCATCAGAGTTTAGAAAATGTTTTTTTCTGAAGATGCCTTTTATTTTTAGTGTCCAGAAAAATGTTTTCTATTATTTCTGAAGCTATTTGAATTTTTGATTTCTAGAAAAAATTTTTCTGTAAAGTCTAAATTTCCCAGCAAAACAAATTTAACTCTGTAAACGCATTAAATTTTCAAGTTTGAAAAGAAAAACACGATTTCTCGTAATACTTAATTTGCAGGAAAGAGAAGTGGAAGCCAAACTGATAGACGATGTATAAAAATGAGGTTCTAACAGAGAGAAAGGGTAAAAATGGTAGATGAAAAGTTAGTAAGATATAAGTTATTTGACAATTTCGGCTATTTAGAACAATTAAAATGAAAGTTTCTTTTAATTTTTTTATTTTCAAAAAAACTCAATTCAAGAATATTTTATCATGTCTTCTAGTGTGAGAAAAATTTATTGCAAAGAAGAAACAACTCATCCTGCCTTGACAGAGTTCAAAATAGACTTCGTAGTCTAGTAAGGGGTACCCCTTTCTCTTCCCTGCAACCTCTTTCCCACAGAAGAGACGTTGCGAGCCTGTCTCTGCTTTATCCTTAGTTTCATGGAAAGTGCTCGTTAGAGCTCCAATCTATGGCCCCCTCCTTGCCAAACTTTTGTGAAAAACACTCGTCTAGCTGAAACCACTAATCAATAATTTCCCGCATTCTTTATCTGTACCTAAACCTAAACGTAGAATCCATGAACAAAGTTTCTTTCTTAGAACTGCACTCTCTTCCGTTTGACTGCTTTCCAGCTGACTACAATATGGCCATCTTCAAGTTCTTGATGAGTCATCCCCTTAATTCATAGAAGCAGCCTCTCCTGCCTTGACAAAGTTCAAAATAGACTTTATAGCAAAGTGGGGAATGCCCTTTTCTCGTCCCTACAACCTCTTTCCCATGCCTGTCTCTGCTCTATCGTTATTTTCATGGCAAGTGCTCGTCTGAGCTACAATCTATGATTACCCCTTGCCAAACTTTCACAAAAAACACTCGTCTAGCTGAAACCACTATCAATAATTTCCCCCATTCTTTATCTGTATCTAAACCTAACCGTAGATTCCATGAACAAAGTTTCTTTCTTAGAACTGCACGCTTGTGGATCTCTCTTCTGTTTGCCTGCTTTCCAGCTGACTACAGTATGGTTGTCTTCAAGTCCAACGTAAACAAATTCTTGATGAGCCGTTCCCCTTAAGTAATCCAATTTAATAAATTTCAACTATTAACAATTATATTGTCCCATTGATTACCGTACACTCATTAACCCTTATCCTCGAGTGGCCTCTGGGCCTTGATAAATGATGACTCCTTTGTAAAAAAAAAAAACCTGAGAGGAAAAAGTGTTCATCAATTTAGTTTAATAGTTTAATAAACGTGGAATAGCAGTAATGTTAATATTGGTGGAATAAAATGTTATTACTGCAAATAATTCAATAAAACTTTTTCCAATTTCGGTTCATCTCAAGTAGGAAAGCGCTTGGAGTGAATGTGGTATTGCGGTGACTGAGATATTTCTAGTTAAGTGTAGGATAGACAATTTTAAGTATTTGAGACCAAAGATGACCTACGACACCCATTATCCCCACACTTTTGAATGGTCTTGTGCCTAATTTGATCATTATGTATTTTTATATTTTGTGCAAATAAATATTTCAAAGAGAGGACTCAAAAAAAATAAAATAAAATAAAATAAAAATTCAAAGAAAACAGAAATTCACATTTTGGCGAATTCTAACCAAAGTTTTGTTTGGATTATTCAGGCTGCTACCCTCATCTTTTTTTTTCATAACGTTTGCACCAATGTAACCTATAACTTTAACTAAGGAAATTATTTCTTAACTTGGAAATCTCTAGAGAATTTGGAACTGAATCCTTTTATTTAATCCTTGTCTAGAATTCAACATAAATATTCTCAAGTTCGAAAAGAAGTTACATCGACTCAAACGCTGTGAAAATAGTGTACTGAATCCATGTCTGAAACATTTGGAAAACATTTTTTTTTTTTACGTATCATTCGGATTCATCGGACTACCTCATCTTGAGTGTCATTTTTATAATGTTTCGGTCGATATAACTTCCGACCTTCTTTGCGTGTATCTTGTCAAACTAGAGAATGTTTCCGTTAAACTCGGGAATTTGAACGGAATTTCGAACGGAAACTTTTAGTTACTTCACGGGCGTAATATACTCTTATTCTGTTAGCCATGACTGGATAGAGGTTCTAAGTTTTTTTGGATTTTTTTTATATTTTCACCCCAAACAAAGCACAGTGCTACTTTGCCTTTGAAAGAGAGAACTACTATCAGGTACATAAGTTGCAGGGATACTACGTAGGTAGTTGCGCAGCAAGATGTTTGTTCACATTACACTTGAACTTCTGCATGTCAGTACAGTTGGAGAAGCAGAAACCCGGTAGGCAATTAAAAAGTCTAGCAGTTCTGGGGAAGAAACTATTAGAGTAGAAAACTTTCTTATGTCTAAGGATCTCTACTATGTAGGGGTGGGACTTTGCTGATAGTTGGGTTTGTTGGAGGTTTTTACATCGAGGGGGTACGAAGGTTTGTAGTTCGTCAGAGCATCCACCATTAAAATACTTGTAAAATAAGCAGAGAGATGCAACATTTTGTCGACGTGACAGAAGTTGAAGCTTAGATGACAGTTCAGAACCTATCAGGTTGGCGACTCTTTTGAACCCTGTCCAGGAGTGAGAGACTTGTAGAAAAATAACCAGCCCAAATGTGACAACAATACTCAATACATGGGCGAATGGTGACCTTTTTTTTTTTTTTTTTATTACATTTTCACCCCAAACAAGGCAAATTGCCACTTTGGTGTAGGGGGCTACTATCAGGGGAAACAACTACTGGGGTACTATGTAGGGATTTGGGCAGCAAGGTGTCGGTTCACGTTACACTTGAACTTCTGCACGTCAGTACTGTTGGGGAAGCAGGGACCTGGAATGGAATTCCAGAGTCTTGCGGTTCAGACGTAAGTAACATTTTAGTATATTAGAAAGAGTCCATCTTCTTTGCAACAGCCTTGGCAATTCCCTCAATGTATCTATTCCAACTCATGCTCCCTGTGAACGTTAAGCCGGGGAGTTTGAACGAAGTACTTTCAGGTTCGCAATTGTATCTTTCGGTTCTCCACACTGAGAACCTAATCTTCAAAAGAATATAATTTTTACAATTGTGATTAGAGTACTTGGAAAAATTAATTGTAAAAAGCGATATTCTTATATCGACCGAAACGTTGTGAAAATGACACTCAAGATGAGAACAGTAGTCCGATAAATGATACGAATAATCAACCCCCATCTAAAAAATTCAGAAACGTAATATTTTTTTACAGTTGTTTTGATTTGATATTAATTTTTTTATTAGAACTTTTATTTTTATTTGAACTTAAATTTTAAAATTTAATATGATTTTTTAAATATGAAGTTAAGCCTTTTTGATTTGAAGCTGAGATTTTTTTTATTTGAAGCTGAGCTTTTTTGATTTGAAGCTGAGCTTTTTTTTATTTGAAGCTGAGCTTTTTTGATTTGAGGCTGAGCCTTGTTATTACAAGGTGAACTGCTTTAAATTGAAGTCGAGCTTTTTTGAGTTGAAGTTCAGTTTTATTTTTTCTGAGTATGAAGTTGAACTTCTTTCTTTAACATTGAACTTTTTTTGATTACACGTTGAACTTTTTTGATTACAGCTTAAGCGTTTAAATTAGAACTTGAGTTTTTTATTTGGAGTTTAATATTTAAAAAATCAATTTCAATTGTTTTGAATATGAAGTTGAGCTTTTTATTTGAGGTTGAGTTTTTGATTTGATGTTGAGACTTTTTTAATTTTGCGTTCAACTTGGCTCACTTATGTTAACGTAATAATGACAATACAAAAAATGACCATTTATTCCAGATATTAACGTAAATAGTAACAATAATTTTTTATTATTACAACTGCTATTACTAAACGTGCATAAATTTACTTTTTTTTATTAAATAACGGAGGGATTTTGATCTGAAGTTGGGCTTTATTCATTGAAAGTTGAAATTCTTCTTTTTACAAGTTAATTTTTCTAAGACAATCTTTTTATTTAAAGTTGATTAAAACTTTCTGATTTGAAGTTAAGCATATTTATCTTAGTGGATATTTATTACTTGAAGATTTTATTTGAAGTGAGCTCTGTGATTTAAAGTTGAGCCTACTTCATTTAAATCTTAGCCTTATTTATAGCTAGACTTTCGATTATGAAGTTCGATGCTTTCATTTGAAGATGCGCCTTTTCTTCAGTTGAGCTTCTTTTATTTAATTCAGGCTGTTTTTATTTGAAGTTGAGCTTTATGATTAGATTTTTTTTAATTTGAAGTTAAGCGTTTTTAATTTGAACTTGAACTGTATTGATATGACGTTGAGCTTTTTTAATTTGATGTTCATCTTTTTTAAAAAGTTGAGCCTATTTTGATTTTAATTTTAGCCTTATAGCTAAACTTTTGAAGTTGAATGTTTTTTATTTGAAGATGAGCCTTTTCTTTAGTTGAGCTTCTTTTATTTAATTCAGGCTGTTTTTATTTGAAGTTGAGCTTTATGATTTGAACCCGGGCTTTTTTTTTGATTTGAAGTTAAGCGTTTTTGAGTTAAACTTTGTTGATATGAAGTTGAGCTTTTTTTTTTAATTTGACGTTCATCTTTTTTAATCTGAGAGTAAAAAGGTATAATGTTAAAACAATAATGGTATTTAAAGAAAACGATCATTTATTCCAGATTAAATGGAGCAAAAGAAGATACACTTAACGTGGATAGTAGCAATGATTCTTACGACGACGATAACGACCACGACGACTACTACACGTACATAAATTGATTTTTTTTTTCTAAAAAATAAATGTATTTATTGATTGAGAAAGTAAAATCAGGCGTGAAAAATATTTTTTGACAGAAAAATAAAATAAAGTTAAGTTCAGAGGAAAATTTTACACGTTTCTCATTTTTTCTTCTGATATATATATATTTTTTCTTTTTTCTGATTCACGTTTTGAAAGGAGAGGAAACCTGAAAAGAGAGAAAGTAAAGGTTAACATATAAAATAGCTTCCTTTCCGTTTGGGGGCCTTTTCCTCTATCTTCCTTCCGTTTTACTTTCGAAGAGACTTTAACCTTATTTTCAAATGCATCCATTTCTTTTTACATTTCTTGTTCTTATTTTATTTTTATTTTTCTTATTAAAGAGGGATTTTTGAAAAAATTTAAGACATTTAGATTTCAACATCTTTTTAATTTATTATTTTTTGCATTTTTTTTTAAATTTTATTATTATTATTTTATTATTATTATTATTATTATTTTATTATTATTATTATTTTATTATTATTATTATTTATTTATTTATTTATTTATTTATTTATTTATTTTATTTGTTTTTTTTAGAATCCGCAATTACTACTTTCCCTTAACCTGAGTTCCGGTTTGGATTTTCTATCTCTTTCGACTTTTTTATTTCTTATTTTCTTATGTTTTGCTTTTAAAGGAAGGATTGAGGTGGTTATAGAAAATAAGTTAGGGTTAGGGTTAATATAAAACAGAAAAAAAAAAAAGAGAATCTTACAGTGACATGGAGGGTGGGGACAATAATATAAGATAGACAAGTTTATTTAGATTATTAAGAGTAGTTTTCTCATCTAATATATCAAAGGCATAACGCGTGCGTGCGTGCGTGCGTGCGTGCGTGTGTGTGTGTGTATTTGTATGTCTCGCAAAAACTTTCGACGCCCGCGTCGGATCCTCACGAGATCGGTATTGTTTTCAAGCTCTATCCTTCCGACGACAGATATCGAAAATTTGGCCAAAAACATTAATTCCTTCACCCCCAACTCGGCAGTTTTGTACAAGGAGGGGGTCGCTTTTCTGCCGACATTTTAGCAAGTCATCGTCACCGTTGGATTGACTATGCTTAATTTCAACGCTCTTGACTTCCGGTTGCGCGATGGAGACATCGGCTAGACGTTACATTTTTCGTTTTTTTACTTTCGAGTTATGGGTTCGAGCCTGCCTGCCTACTACTACTCTTTTTTTTCTAACACCTCTCTTCGCCCAAACTGTCCACTGTTGTATTGATCCCCCACTCTGCTACTATCACTTTTTAATCCCCCCCCCCGGGGTTCTTTACTACACCTCCACACACCCGAGCAACGCCGGGTACCCCCGCTAGTCTTTCATATTATTTGGATTCTGCGGACTACTGTTCTCATCTTGAGTGTCATTCGCACACCATTTCAGTCTCTGACCTACTTAAGATGTATCTTGTCTAACCTCTAGAATCTTTCAGTCAAACTCTGGAATCTGCACAGAATATAACGAAGGCATAAACACGTATGCAAATGACCAAGCCATGGTGCTAGTGTGACGTCACAGTAGGATAAAAAGAGGAAAGAAAACAAAGAAAAAAAAGCATGTGGCGGGGGGGATATTAAGCACGTGTTGACACGGCAGAGTCTTTTCTAAACACGTGGTGACATGACAGAAACCTTTAAACAAGATAAAAGATGCAAGACTCAATCATCCTCCAAACTTTTAACGGAATTTTCAGACAGCACTATACAGTGGAACGAATTACAGCCATAATAACTGGTTATAGCTACAGACTAAGAAACTGTTAATTGACCCTGAGGGAAAAAGCAATAATGTGACCATATTGCCTTGGCTGGAAAAATATGTGTCAGGTGGCTTGGTGTGGAAACAACCGGTAATAAATGCCTTTTCTTTCAACTGAAAAAAAAAAAACTCATGTTGAATTTTTTCCTTTGTTTCTTTGTGGGACTTTCACATACAACGTCACGTCAGAGTTAAAATACAAGTACCACGTTACAAAAATTTTGAAAGCAACTCTATCTTTAATATACAGAGGTAGCATGCCCTTGTTCTGTCAGCCATGACTGGGTAGAAGTCTTAAGTAATTTTCAATTGTATTTTGAGTGTCACCCGCACTGAGGATTGAACCTTTAACCTCCAGAAGAGCATAACTTAAAACTGAATTTTACCAAGTACTTTATCGACTATGCAACGGGTCCTTACAGTGTTTAACAAAATGATTCCAAGTTTGACAGTATATAGCTGAAGAAGATCGGAGGTTACATCGACTGAATTATGTGCGAATAACACTTGAGATGACAACAGTAGCTCAGATAATTAAAAAAAAAAACGAATTATCAATCTTCATTTCAAAAATACAGAAACGTTACTGACATCTTTGTGATTTCTTTCCCAACGTTTCAACCGATGTAACCTCCAACCTTATCAATGTATCTTTCCGCACTGAAGAACCTATATCAAAATCGTGTATTTGTAGAGAATGACAACAATTTTAGTATTACAACAAGTGAAGCATGCATGGTCCCCCGTGAGTGCACACTGAACGAGGCATAGAAAAAATGACTAAGTTCAGCATTTGCCTATCCCTCATTTAGATCCAAAAGTCAAATGTCAAATCCTGGTGAAAATGAACAAACCGTACAGTTTTAGGCTTTAACATATGTAAATTTTAGTTCTGTGCCATACAAAAAGAAATGATTAAGTCCATCATTTGCCCCCCCCCCCCATTTAACCCCAAAAGTCCTTAACATATTTAAATTTGAGTTCAGCACCATAGACATACACAGAAGATTTTGGACAAATATGGTAAAATAGTCCCCAAAATGGAGTGTTTTTATTAGCCCTAAAAGAGCCCCTGAGGCACACCCAAGAGTTATTACAAAGTATAGACAAACAAAATTATATAGAAATCAGTTAGTTACAACCTTTTAGAAAGTTTTATAAAAATCGAAGACATCAATTTTTTTTTAATAAGCACAAAAGTGTCAATTTTAGCCATTTTAACCTGAAAGGCACCCCTGGGGGGGGGGGAGTCCCTGAAAATCTGTTCTGTTACTTTTTTACTCATATCATGTTTAATGTTTGTGCAAAATTTTAAAAAATTCCAAGGCGTAGTTATTGAAAAAGTGTGGACAGACAACAGACGAACGGACAAGGGTTAATTTACAGGTCCACCCTCCTTTTGTCGGGGGGTGGGGGGGACCAACAAGATAATCATTTTCATCGTTTCAGATGGATTTTTTTTTTTAATCTTTAAGAATACGTGACATAGTTTTGGTTACAGATTGAAACCAGCTTTCCTTCAGAAAATAATATTTTTGCTCTAAACTTTTTTGTCTTTTTGGTCTTTTTTGCATGGTGGCACACTTTCTACTTCCCTTAGTCTCTCCCCTTCTCCTTCTCCTCCTACTCCTCCTCCGTTTTTTACTCTCTTTTACTCTCCCATTCCCTCTCCACCCGAATCCATTTATGCTGCCTCTTTTCTTGTACTGCTCAAATAGGTTAATGGGAATGTTAAGGGTCGTGTGACGATAAAAAGCCTTTTCTTTATGGTTTATGGCATAAAATGACCTTTACACATCATAAAATGATGAGTGCTCTTTTTTCAAGTCTTTGGTATGACTCAGCATTTTTTTTTTTTTTAATGAAAAATCTCCAAGGAAAGCATGAAACCATCTATAATATAAATCTCACCTGTTTGTTTAAATATATGTATGTATGTTTGTATGTATTTTATATATCTCAGTCAACTAGCATCGCGTCTGTTTGTGTGTATGTATGTGTGTGTTGTGGTGGAGAGGGCTCCCGTAAGCAGTGATGAAGGCAACCTTTCTAGGAGAAGCACATCTCTGATTTAAAAAACCATAAAGCTGGAGACCAGTACCCGCATTAAGCTGGTCTATTGCATGCTATCTTGCTCTTGCTTGTTGCTGGATCTCAACAGTTTGAACCAAGAGAGAGACTTAGCTGTCGTACAAAGCTAAGACTGTAACATCATCTGTGTATAGATACTCCCTCAGGCATTTGTCTATAAAAATGGTCCTGTGACGATGGAAGTCATTTTTGGGCTCATGGACTTTAAATGTCTGAGGGAGTGCCACTTGTCTCACAAGACGTTGCGATCATCATCATATCTCGCAAAAACTTCTGACAGACACGACGGATCCTGACCAGATTGGTATCATTTTGAAACTCGATGTATCGAACGACAAATATTGAAAAATATGCCAAAACATTAATTCCTTCACCCTAAACTCGGCAGTTTTGTACAAGGAGGGGTCGATTTTTTTTTTTTCGCTAACATTTTAGCAAGTTATTGTCACCGTTGGATTGACTTCGGATAATTTCAACGCTTTTGACTTCTGGTTGCGTCATGGAGACATCGGCTAAAGTATCAGATTTTCATTCACTTTCTTTTCTGCCTTCACGACACAGATTCGAGCCTGCCTGCCAACTACCACTTTTTTTTTTTTTTTTTTTTTTTTTTTCAACACACACCTCCAAACACCCGGGCAACACCAGGCATCCAGGCTAATTTAATATAAAGAGCCAACAAAAGTTGATTATCACAGGAACAAGATCGAAGCTATAGGTAGGAGGAAAACAGTAAGCAGAAAGAGAGTTCGATACGAATACAGATATGAGAAAACAAGCTACTGGAATAGGAAACTGTATTACAATAAGGTTTCAAAACAAATTCTCATGATGGCTCGGTTCTTGAGGAGAAATCGACTCTGAATCTTTTTAGCCTTTCTTTCTCGTCAATTTTCTCTTGCAGTTATTAGATCCATTGCTCTTTCCACTTCTCGTACAGTTGACTATTTCTACTGTTCTAAACACTTTCTCACACTTGCGGCTACTGTCATATTTGGGTTGGTGAATCTATATCCTATTTGAAAATTGTTAATAAATTGCAAAAACGTGTCTGTAATTTGATTGGCATCATCCTTTCTCCTTCACTGTAACCACTCTCTCATACACGTGATGTTGCTAGTGTCAGTCTTTTCTATAAATACTTCTAGCAGGGTAGTGGGGCTTCCGGCTTTGCCTGGGTGTAAAGGACGCTTAAATATATCTTACTTTTTCCAAATTTCGTATATATTATTATAGTCGTGATTTCAAAAGTAAAAAAAACAAAAAAATTAGGTATCATCAGCTAGAATCGAAACCGAAACTGTAACATTCAAAGCTGGTGACGTTACCACTGTATCAACATGGCATGCATAGAAACCGATTAAAAATTAAAAATAAACCAAAATAAATGTATAAAATGTTTAATGATTTTTCAATTTTGACCCATTTTTGATTCCTTATAAACAATTTTAACTGGTTAAAGACCCATAAAACAATGGCCGATAAAAATCCAATCATTGGAGGCCCCTAGAGTCGCTCTGAGACTTTTAGTTTCAGGGGAGATAGAATTTGAAAATATGGTGACGAACAGACAGACAGGCATGCATCCGTTTATATATTAGATTATGGCGTGTGTTCTTCAAAATTATCTGATTTATTCAGCTCGTTTAATTCGTTGGTCGAGTGGTTTACATTAATTCATTGTTTTTATACCACATTGTAATACAGCTTCTTATTCCAGTAGCTTTTTTCGAAGAATTGCAATCTTTTCGAACACTCTTCTTGCAAACTATTTGCCTTATATCTACAGTCTGGACGACGGTCAATGATCATCTCCTGTCTTTTCGATAATCATTTTTCATTCAAGTTAACTCCTAACATCAAGTGGCTTTATGCCTTGTCCCGAGCGATTTCCATAAAAAAAGATAATTTTTCTATCATTGAATTAATTCAGAATTCTTTTTAAGACGAGTAATTTTGTATAATTTATTTTATTTAATTATTTGTGAACTTGTTTTTCACGACGTTTCGGACAATTATTCCTTTAGGCTTCATCAGGTTAACCACAACGGGATAGGAATGTCAAATCCTCCAACTACATTCATTTGGGGCCGGTGGCACAGTGGATAGAGACGTGGAATATCTACGATGTCAGGTGAGCATTGTGTGGAGGTAACAGTTTCAATCCCACCCAAGGCCAGTTAGAGGATTAGTTGACCAAACCATGGGGAGATGATAACAGTTATTAAAGGCAGTAATTGCTGTGGATGAAGTTGGAGGATTCGACATTTCTATCCCGTCGTGGTAAACCTGATGAAGGCCAGAGGAATAATTGACCGAAACGTTGTGAAAACCACAACTAGACGAGGATAATAGTTCAAATAATCAAATAAAATAAAATATAATTTTTAGTTTCAGATTTTTAATTCTTTAAGAGCTGGAAATATCTTTCCAATTATTAAATCCTTTCTCTCTTATAGGTTCATAAGTAAAGCAAATGGCCCTGACGGTATTCTAATTATAGTACTCAAAAGACTTCAACCAAAACTTGCGCCTATCCTTAAAAAACTGTTAAAACGTTGTCTTGCTTCCCGTCACCCTGGAAAATCTCATCAGTATGCCCCGTATTTAAGAATTCAGGTGATCGCTCATCTCCCTCAAAGTACAGGCTAATAAGTCTCCTGTGCGTCGTGAATAAGTTGCTGAAAGAAGTAATCAACCATCTCAACAAAATAACCTTCTTAGTGACATGCAATATGGCTTCTGTTCTGCTAGATCTACAGCAGATGTGCTTGCAGTTATATCCCATAGGATTAGCGAATCTCTCGACGGAGGCTACCTTTCTAGAGCAATTGCTCTTGACATATCAAAGGTCTTTGATAGAGTATGGCATAAAGATTTACTTCACAAGATCTGCAGCTACGGTATAGCTGGAAATGTCTTCTCAGTTATTAAATCATTTCTCTCTGATATGTTCATAAGAGTAGTGGTTGATGGGCAGAAATCAGAAGCTCATTGTATTAATACTGAAGTCCCTCAGGGGTCCATCATGGGCCCAACTCTCTTCCTGATCTATATTAATGATCTTCTAAATCACATCCTTAGATCATTTATAGACATTTTTGCTGACGACACTACCATCTATGGCAGCACATCAAAGGCTGTAAACAACCAAGTTCTTTCTGATTCTCTCTGCTCTGATCTGGAGCACGTGGTACAATGAGGGAAAAAAAAGTGGCTGGTTACTTTTAATACATCTAAAACCAAGCTTCTATCTTTGCATCATCAACATTCTGATCCCCATGTGACATCAATTGAAATGAATGGCTCTTGTCTTGAGGAGGGTCCATGTTTTGACAAGCTTCTGGGCTTCAACTTTACTTCTGATCTTAAATAGAATACGTACATCAAATTCGTTGCCAAGGTTGCTGGAAAATTACGGGATCCTTCTATCGATCCAGTAGATATCTACCTGCTGATGCAATTCTCTACCTATATAAGATCCAGATACGTCCAAGGATGGAGCATTGCTGTCACATCTGTGCAGGAGCTGCTAGGAAGTTCTTATCCTGCCTTGATAGAGTTCAGAATAGATTTCGTAGCCTAGTGGGAAATGCCCTTTTCTCTTCCCTGCAACCTCTTTCTCACAGAAGAGAGGTTGCAAGCCTGTCTCTGGTTTATTATTATTTTCATGGCAAGCGCTCGTCTGAGCTACAATCTATAGTCCCCTGTCGCTAACATTCATGAAAAACACTCGTTTGGCTGTAAACACTATCAATAATTTCCCCCACTCTTTGTCTGTGCCTAAACCTAAACGTAGATTCCATGAACAAAGTTTCTTTCTTAGAACTGCATGCCTGTGGAACTCTCTTCGGTTTACCCGCTTTCCAGCTGACTACAATATGGCCGTCTTCAAGTCCAATGTAAACAAGTTGTTGATGGGCCGTTCCCCTTAAGTAATCCAATTTACCAAATTTACGCTTCTAACGATTACTATAATATTGTCCAACTGACGACTGTACACTCTTTAACCTTTATCCTTGAGTGACCTCTGGGCCTTGATAAATGGTGATTTCTTTGTAAAAAAAAATAAAAAATGTGACATAATTTCGGTTACAGACGAATGCCTGCTTTCCTTTATAAAATAATATTTCTTTCTTTAAACTCTTCTTGTGCTCTTGTGACTGTTTTTTTTATTTATTTATTTTTTTGTCTTCTGGTGCACTTTTTACATTTCTCTCATTATTTATTCTACCCCCCCCTCTCTCCTCCTCCCTTATTCGGCTTTACTCCTTCATCCTCTCTCCACCCCCATCTCACCAAACTCTTTACATTCCCTCTTTTTACTCAAGTTTTTCAAATCTTTTTTTTTTTTTTTTCCAGATCTGTACGTCCGTTATGCAACATACGGAGGCCCATTATTGCAAAACCAACAAAGATTGATTATACCCCCAACCACGTCACTCACTGCGGGGTGTTTTCCCTTAATTTCAAATCTGCCAACAATGTGTAATGGATAGGCCCAGCATCCGAGGAGTTACCTCCCTTGTTCAATAATAATTTCAGCCTTCGGGACATTATTTTCAAATCTGTCAGTTTTCAAAATGAACTGACAGATTCTTTTCTCAATTCTTACACCCCACCCCCATTTAAAAGGTTTTTATTTTTCAAATACCCCCCCCCCAATTTTTATTTCACACAAAGACATCTCTTATTTAACTAAAAAAAAAAAAAAAGAAAAAATGGAAAATAATTAAAAACATAAAATAGTTTCTGTTCCCAATCAACCGAATAAAGAGCAGAGCATAGATCTTTTCAATATGGATTTCTACTCCTAGTAAATAAACAAAACGCATCTTACTTTATGATCAACTGAGGAATACCAGTCCCAAGACAAATAAAAATAATCCCCCAAACAGAACTGTTGCAATATTTTTGGCATACTGAAAGAGTAATTATTTACTTTCTCCCAACCGCAAGAAGATTTGACACAAGGTCAAGCCAGTGCGCCTAAAAAAGCAGCTCTTTGGTCTGGTAAAAATTGCTTAGAAAGTCTCATCAGCATTCTTTAGTCAGAGCGCCTCAGGCAGTAAGCAATAAACCTACTCCACCTAAAAGCCAGGTCACAAAGTCTCGAAGGGTGGTCTTCCTAGATACTACCCAGGCGGTATAACTCAGTCCGACAAGTACTGGATCAATTCTAAGCCCATCACCTGTCAGGCTGATTGGTGAGAAGAAATTCTCAACTGGTATTTCTACGATAACCCCAAAGCAATCGAAGCAGTGAGGAGACCGTCCTAACAGGATGAAAATTATGGGAAGCAAGATATTAACTTGCTGCCCACCTTAGCAAGATGTGACACAAGGTCAGAAAATGGGCATGTTCAGCCTGTACCCCAAAAGGGGGAGCACTCTTCCCAGCAAAAATTAACTGGGCAGCCCCATTAGCATTTCCCAGTAGGGGCGTCTCAAACAACAAAGTGATAAACTTGCCCCATCCGAAAGCCAGGTTCAAGGCCTGCTGGTATATATATATATATATATATATATATATATATATATATATTTGTAGTCATCGACATACAGTCCTGTTTTGTTGTATCACAACTCATCAGTGTCGCTAGACTAGCAGCTCTCCCAAATCGAGGATTGAACCCAGAACCATCGCGTTTATAGTCAGAAGTTCTACCGATCGATCCGCAGGAGCGGTGCTCGTAAATACCCTCGCCAAATGTCTATTTTAAACATTCGTCCACCATATTTATAGTGCTCAATATGTGTGTGTGTTTGTGTGTGTATAATTATAAACTAGCAGATCTGTGGACATTCCACAGGGGACTTATTCATATGTAATATATTGATGTTAGCATTCTGTAGATGTTCAGTGTAAATGGAGACGCTCTGATATTACTGTAGATTTTTTGTTAAAACTGCAAAAGTATTTCTCTAAGCTAGCATGAACGCCCAGTAAAGCCCGAAAGCTTGAATCGAAACTGAAATAAAAACATGAAAAAATATATGTGTGTATATATATATATGTATATATATATATATGAATAAAAAAGAATACGAAAAGTATAAAAGCTTATAACTTTTCTTTATTCGTTTTCAATTGGTGACGTGCAGGAATACAAAATAATAATATTATGAAAAAAATATTAAAAAACTTTTTTATAAGTACATAATTTTCGACCGATCCTTCAGTCTTCATCGGTGTAGTGAAAAGCTATATATATATATATATATATATATATATATATATATATATTTAAATATGTATGAATAAAAAATCAATACGAAAAATATATAAATATTTATATCTTTTCTGTATTTATTTCCTGTGTGTTGACGTGTAGGAATACAAAAATCTTTTGAAAAAAACAAGAACATTTCCTTCAAAAGCACATTATTTTCGACCGATCCTTCGATCTTCCTCAGTGTGAATGATAGAAAACATGAGTGAGCAGGGAGAGTTAGCAGCGGGGAGAAGGGGCATGGGTATAGCCATTAAGATAAAGATCTATCTGAATATGACCCTTCCAGCATTTTCGACTTGGAATGGTCAGCAACTTGTGTGGTCTCTATTCAAAACCAAGTCCATCCACGCCACCCCACGAACACACTCGTGAACATACATGTATATACACTCGCGCACTACCACAAATGCTTCTTCACGTACATATACATACACAGGATACGCGCACTCACATTTATGGACGTGTTCACATATACAGCTGGGGATATATATATAACTTGAGTTCTTTCAACCATAACCAAAACTTATGAAGTATTCTTGATAAAATTATTTATAAAAAAAATAGATGACTTAAATGCCACCAGCTATAATCAAAACCGAAACCAAAACTTATGAAGAATTCTTGGTAAAATTATTAATGACAAGAAATAGAAGAACATAACAATTAAACGACCGGGATATAAGCGTGACACACAAAAGAACACACAAGCTATCGTATTAATATATAGATTATTTTCATACTTACAAACACTAGTGTTTCCTTCTTTTCAGAATCATCAGTGCAGAAAGTCATGATTGCCGCCGGTGGAAACATTCAAACTCCGCTGTAAAGCCATCTCTGAGGAATATAACCCCTGGGCTACCGTTAACCGCAATGAGAATTAACTAAATTTAAATATTTTTGAAGTCAAATATGATCGATCGACTGGGAAGTCACAATCCTGCACGAAGACCAACTGACCGACTTTTTTATTTATTTCACAAATAGTGCTCAACTGTCAGAACTTATTCCTTTAAGGGGCGGAAATAATTATAAATATAAATAATTTTCTTTATACCTACAGACACTAGTGTTTAATCCTTCCGCTATCATCAGCACAGGAAGCCCAATTGCCGCTAAAGCACTTTGTCTGTGAGTGTGTGTTCATTCCCTAGGAACTCCAAAATGGTTGAGCCGATTTGGTTGAAATTTTACAAGAATGTACCTTATGTGTCCGTGAGTAGATAGGTTTTGTATTGGAATGCCTCCGATAAATAGTGAAAATCGATAATCAAAAAAATCCAATTAAAGAAGGAAGGCCTAATTTTAACAAAACTTAACATTCTCATACAACCTAACATCACAAGTATATTTGAGAAGTTTTGACACCACACAAGCAGATGGGTCTGGTGTATAAAATCAACAGTAGATTCTTCGTTATGACAGAGGCACGTTCGAAATGAATGTTTATGCTTGCAGCACAACTGAAGCATGATACTTGACTTTTGCATTTTAAACTTAAATGCAAGCCATCATATATAAAAATAATTTTATAAAATCAACAGTAGGTTCTCTACAGTGCAATGTAGACTACAATGTACAGTGGGCTAAGTCATTGTGGGGAGGTATGTGAAGCTTTCTCCCAGCACACTGTGGTGGATCCCCGACTAGAGCAACAAATTAATCAATTTGATTGAAAAAGGATCGATTTCACTGATTTTGATGACCAATAAAGTATTGAAAGTGAGTAACGTTCGTTGATCTGCAATCAACCCCCTGGTAATATTGGGTCTCCTTGCTAGGACATATATATATATAAATGTGTATGTGAGTGTGTAATTTATTACAGATCAATTTTATCAATAGACAATGTTCTTTAACAAGTCGGTGGTTCAGTGTTTGTAAACAGAACTAACAACTGTATAATCTGTTCTATCATGGTGAGATTTTAGCTGTGGCACAGGAAAAAGAAATTATGCTTTGCTCCAGAGGTTTGGGGGACTTTTCGCAAGCTGATATCGACCGAAAGCGAAGATGCTTTCAGATTGTTTGGGGACATTAAGACAGGGGCAGTGCCGGAGAAAAATAAAAGGATTTATTTCTAAATACATGTGAGCGTGGGTATATTCGTTAGAAAAGGAACGGGTAATTGGGTAGGGGATATGGTGAGGGGTAGGGCGAGGGTTGAGGTCGGTTTCAACGAGGAAACGGTAAGCATGCAGTTGGCACCAACAGGAAAATGTTCTTTCGAAAGAGATTCAAAGTGCAAGTTATGCTGAAAAGATCAAAGGCAGCCGAGTGGTAGGTAGTAAGTGAAAAGGATACAAAAATCGATGAGGATTTGGCAGGGAGGGGGCGAGGTTCAAGTATCCGATGAGGATGAGGTAAATGTAAGTTAGGGTGCATAGCGGGGAGAATCAAGAGTAGCGTAGTGGGATGTGGGAGAGTAGTAAAAAACTAAAATTGTCATGAGGAGGAAGAAAAAAACACGATGAGGATTGACAGAAAATAGCAGAAAAGAAACGGAAGAATGAAAAGAATATAAAGAAATAAAGAAAAGGAAAAGAAATAAAAGAACTGACGAAGTGCAAAGAAATGCAATGAAAGATACCAAAGGAGTAATGGGGAGAACAATGAGTGACGGGGAGCGAAATGGGCGACGGGGAGCGAAATGGGCGATGGGGAGTGAAATGGGCGATGGGGAGCGAAATGGGTGATGGGGAGCAAAACGAGTTATGGGGAGCGAAAAGAGTGATGGGGAGTGAAATGAGTGATGGGGAGCGAAATGAGTGACGGGGAGCGAAATGAGTGATGGGGAGCGAAATGAGTGACGGGGAGCGAAATGGGCGACGGGGAGCGAAATGGGTGATGGGGAGCAAAACGAGTTATGGGGAGCGAAAAGAGTGATGGGGAGTGAAATGAGTGATGGGAGTGAAATGAGTAATGGGGAGCGAATTGAGTGATGGGGAGTGAAATGAGTGACAGAGAGTGAAATGAGTGATGAGGAGCGAAATGGGCGATGGGAGTGAAATGGTGATGGGGAGTGAAATGAGTGACAGGGAGCGAATTGAGTGATGGGAGTGAAATGAGTAATGGGGAGCGAAAAGAGTGATGGGAGTGAAATGAGTAATGGGAAGCGAAAAGAGTGATGGGAGTGAAATGAGTAATGGGGAGCGAATTGAGTGATGGGAGTGAAATGAGTAATGGGGAGCGAAAAGAGTGATGGGAGTGAAATGAGTAATGGGGAGCGAAAAGAGTGATGGGAGTGAAATGAGTAATGGGGAGCGAAAAGAGTGATGGGAGTGAAATGAGTAATGGGGAGCGAAAAGAGTGATGGGAGTGAAATGAGTAATGGGGAGCGAATTGAGTGATGGGAGTGAAATGAGTAATGGGGGGCGAATTGAGTGATGGGGAGTGAAATGAGTGACAGGGAGAGAAATGGGCGATGGGAGTGAAATGGTGATGGGGAGTGAAATGAGTGACAGGGAGCGAATTGAGTGATGGGAGTGAAATGAGTAATGGGGAGCGAAAAGAGTGATGGGAGTGAAATGAGTAACGGGAAGCGAAAAGAGTGATGGGAGTGAAATGAGTAATGGGGAGCGAATTGAGTGATGGGGAGCGAAATGAGTGACAGGGAGTGAAATGAGTGATGGGGAGAGAAATGGGCGATGGGGAGCGAAATGAGTGATGGAGAGTGAAATGAGTAATGGGGAGCGAATTGAGTGATGGGGAGTGAAATGAGTAATGGGGAGCGAATTGAGTGATGGGGAGTGAAATGAGTGATGGGGAGCGAAATGGGCGATGGGAATGAAATGGTGATGGGGAGTGAAATGAGTGACAGGGAGCGAATTGAGTGATGAGAGTGAAATGAGTAATGGGGAGCGAAAAGAGTGATAGGAGTGAAATGAGTAATGGTGAGCGAAAAGAGTGATGGGAGTGAAATGAGTGATGGGGAGCGAAAAGAGTGATGGGAGTGAAATGAGTAATGGGGAGCGAAAAGAGTGATGGGAGTGAAATGAGTAATGGGGAGCGAATTGAGTGATGGGGAGCGAAATGAGTGACAGGGAGTGAAATGAGTAATGGGGAGCGAATTGAGTGATGGGGAGTGAAATGAGTGACAGGGAGTGAAATGAGTGATGGGGAGCGAAATGGGCGATGGGAGTGAAATGGTGATGGGGAGTGAAATGAGTGACAGGGAGCGAATTGAGTGATGAGAGTGAAATGAGTAATGGGGAGCGAAAAGACTGATGGGAGTGAAATGAGTGATGGGGAGCGAAAAGAGTGATGGGAGTGAAATGAGTGATGGGAGCAAAAAGAGTGATGGGAGTGAAATGAGTAATGGGGAGCGAAAAGAGTGATGGGAGTGAAATGAGTAATGGGGAGCGAATTGAGTGATGGGGAGCGAAATGAGTGACAGGGAGTGAAATGAGTAATGGGGAGCGAATTGAGTGATGGGGAGTGAAATGAGTGACAGGGAGTGAAATGAGTGATGGGGAGCGAAATGGGCGATGGGAGTGAAATGGTGATGGGGAGTGAAATGAGTGACAGGGAGCGAATTGAGTGACGAGAGTGAAATGAGTAATGGGGAGCGAAAAGAGTGATGGGAGTGAAATGAGTGATGGGGAGCGAAAAGAGTGATGGGAGTGAAATGAGTGATGGGAGCGAAAAGAGTGATGGGAGTGAAATGAGTAATGGTGAGCGAAAAGAGTGATGGGAGTGAAATGAGTGATGGGGAGCGAAAAGAGTGATGGGAGTGAAATGAGTGATGGGAGCGAAAAGAGTGATGGGAGTGAAATGAGTAATGGGGAGCGAAAAGAGTGATGGGAGTGAAATGAGTAATGGGGAGCGAATTGAGTGATGGGAGTGAAATGAGTGATGGGGAGCGAAAAGAGTGATGGGAATGAAATGAGTAATGGTGAGCGAAAAGAGTGATGGTGAGCGAAAAGAGTGATGGGAGTGAAATGAGTGATGGGGAGCGAAAAGAGTGATGGGAGTGAAATGAGTAATGGGGAGCGAAAAGAGTGATGGGAGTGAAATGAGTAATGGGGAGCGAATTGAGTGATGGGAGTGAAATGAGTAATGGGGAGCGAAAAGAGTGATGGGAGTGAAATGAGTAATGGGGAGCGAATTGAGTGATGGGGAGCGAAATGAGTGACAGGGAGTGAAATGAGTAATGGGGAGCGAATTGAGTGATGGGGAGTGAAATGAGTGACAGGGAGTGAAATGAGTGATGGGGAGCGAAATAGGCGATGGGAGTGAAATGGTGATGGGGAGTGAAATGAGTGACAGGGAGCGAATTGAGTGATGAGAGTGAAATGAGTAATGGGGAGCGAAAAGAGTGATGGGAGTGAAATGAGTGATGGGAGCGAAAAGAGTAATGGGGAGCGAAAAGAGTGATGGGAGTGAAATGAGTAATGGGGAGCGAATTGAGTGATGGGGAGCGAAATGAGTGACAGGGAGTGAAATGAGTAATGGGGAGCGAATTGAGTGATGGGGAGTGAAATGAGTGACAGGGAGTGAAATGAGTGATGGGGAGCGAAATGGGCGATGGGAGTGAAATGGTGATGGGGAGTGAAATGAGTGACAGGGAGCGAATTGAGTGACGAGAGTGAAATGAGTAATGGGGAGCGAAAAGAGTGATGGGAGTGAAATGAGTGATGGGGAGCGAAAAGAGTGATGGGAGTGAAATGAGTGATGGGAGCGAAAAGAGTGATGGGAGTGAAATGAGTAATGGTGAGCGAAAAGAGTGATGGGAGTGAAATGAGTGATGGGGAGCGAAAAGAGTGATGGGAGTGAAATGAGTGATGGGAGCGAAAAGAGTGATGGGAGTGAAATGAGTAATGGGGAGCGAAAAGAGTGATGGGAGTGAAATGAGTAATGGGGAGCGAATTGAGTGATGGGAGTGAAATGAGTGATGGGGAGCGAAAAGAGTGATGGGAATGAAATGAGTAATGGTGAGCGAAAAGAGTGATGGTGAGCGAAAAGAGTGATGGGAGTGAAATGAGTGATGGGGAGCGAAAAGAGTGATGGGAGTGAAATTAGTAATGGGGAGCGAAAAGAGTGATGGGAGTGAAATGAGTAATGGTGAGCGAAAAGAGTGATGGGAGTGAAATGAGTGATGGGGAGCGAAAAGAGTGATGGGAGTGAAATGAGTAATGGGGAGCGAAAAGAGTGATGGGAGTGAAATGAGTAATGGGGAGCGAATTGAGTGATGGGGAGCGAAATGAGTGACAGGGAGTGAAATGAGTAATGGGGAGCGAATTGAGTGATGGGGAGTGAAATGAGTGACAGGGAGTGAAATGAGTGATGGGGAGCGAAATAGGCGATGGGAGTGAAATGGTGATGGGGAGTGAAATGAGTGACAGGGAGCGAATTGAGTGATGAGAGTGAAATGAGTAATGGGGAGCGAAAAGAGTGATGGGAGTGAAATGAGTGATGGGAGCGAAAAGAGTAATGGGGAGCGAAAAGAGTGATGGGAGTGAAATGAGTAATGGGGAGCGAATTGAGTGATGGGGAGCGAAATGAGTGACAGGGAGTGAAATGAGTAATGGGGAGCGAATTGAGTGATGGGGAGTGAAATGAGTGACAGGGAGTGAAATGAGTGATGGGGAGCGAAATGGGCGATGGGAGTGAAATGGTGATGGGGAGTGAAATGAGTGACAGGGAGCGAATTGAGTGACGAGAGTGAAATGAGTAATGGGGAGCGAAAAGAGTGATGGGAGTGAAATGAGTGATGGGGAGCGAAAAGAGTGATGGGAGTGAAATGAGTGATGGGAGCGAAAAGAGTGATGGGAGTGAAATGAGTAATGGTGAGCGAAAAGAGTGATGGGAGTGAAATGAGTGATGGGGAGCGAAAAGAGTGATGGGAGTGAAATGAGTGATGGGAGCGAAAAGAGTGATGGGAGTGAAATGAGTAATGGGGAGCGAAAAGAGTGATGGGAGTGAAATGAGTAATGGGGAGCGAATTGAGTGATGGGAGTGAAATGAGTGATGGGGAGCGAAAAGAGTGATGGGAATGAAATGAGTAATGGTGAGCGAAAAGAGTGATGGTGAGCGAAAAGAGTGATGGGAGTGAAATGAGTGATGGGGAGCGAAAAGAGTGATGGGAGTGAAATGAGTAATGGGGAGCGAAAAGAGTGATGGGAGTGAAATGAGTAATGGGGAGCGAATTGAGTGATGGGGAGCGAAATGAGTGACAGGGAGTGAAATGAGTGATGGGGAGAGAAATGGGCGATGGGGAGCGAAATGAGTGACGGGAGTAAAATGGTGATGGGGAGTGAAATTGGTGATGGGGAGCGAATTGAGTGATGGGGCATTAAATGAGTGATGGGGAGTGAAATGGGTGATGGGGAGCGAAATGAGGGATTGGGGGCGAATTGAGGGATGGGGAGTGAAATGAGTGATTGGGAGCGAAACGAGTGATGGGGAGGGAAATGAGGGATGGGGAGCAAAGTGAGTGATCGGGAGCGAAATGTGTGATGGAGAGGAAAATGAGTGATGGAGAGGAAAATTAGTGATGGGGAGTAAAATGAGTAATGGGGAGGGAAATGAGTGATGGGGAGCGATGTGAGTGATGGGGAGCAAAATGAGTGATGGGGAGGGAAATGAGTGATGGGGGGCGAAGTGAGTGATGGGGAGCAGAATGAGTGATGGGGAGTAAAATTATTGATGGGGAGTGAAATGAGTAATGAGGAGCGAAATGAGTAATGGGGAGTGAGCATGGATTGAAAAAAAGGGAGCAAGAGTAACCATGGATCAAAGAGGAAAGTTTAATTGAAAAGAGAGCTACGGTGTCAAGTAGAGAAGGAATGGATAAGAGGGATTGAAGAGAAAGGGGATCTAGGGAGCAGAGTGGAGACTGACGAAGAAAGGGGAACTTTGGAGCATAATGTGTATTATTTTTTTTGGTCGATGTAACCTCCGACCTTCTTCAGTTGTATCTTGTTGAACTAGAAAATGTTTCTTTTGACATCGGAAATGTAAACAGAATTTTGAACGAAAAGTCTGTAGACTGAAAATTGACAGAGTTATTGCGTAGGGAAATGTACAGACAGACACACAGACACTTTCACTTTTATAGATATATAGATTGTTCATATGCATATGTGTGTGTGTGTGTGTGTGTGTGTGTGTGTGTGTGTGTGTGTGTGTGTGTGTGTGATACATGTATTTTGGACATACCTTAATTTCATGCGTCGTTGATCTTGTCCACCTGGAATTCATCATGTTCTTGGCGGGGAAGCTGGAACCTATTTGGACGAATATTCATTCACTTCCAAGAATGCTGATTGTATTTTATATAGTTTTTATTCACTTTCCTGGTGTCGATCGCAGAAGAATGGAAAGTGAATATCTTTGCTTGTGTGGTTAATTCTAGGTCAGCCCCCTCCCCAGTGAAAGGGAACGACTTGTTAAACCGTCCACTCTGCTCAACGTCCAAATTCCAACTCCAATAATCTCCAGCAAACCTGATCCACGTAATTCACACGATCCATCCCTGCCATGTTTTGATAGCCTTTTCTCAACATTCTTCACATTCATATCGTTTTCATCTCTCCAGTGAGATAGATAGATCGTGATGGATTCAAAAATAGATAGATAACTAGATCGATAGATATATTGATAATACACATAGATAAATAATAGATATATCGACAGACAGATTAACAACTAGCAAATACTTACTTAAGTTCGACCTACTACAATTCATTATGATGATGATGATACTAATAATAATAATAATAATAATAGAAGGTTCGGACGAACTGTTAAACCGTCTGCCCTGCTCAACGTCTAAATTCCAACTCCTATTATTCTTCTCGGCTAACTAGAACCATGTAACATACACATATTTCCGCCAGCTGGTTAGATACTTCCGGTAAACTTGTCTATGATATGATTTTGTTATATTTTGCCAGTTTTTATCAACATTCTTCATATTCATCTCGTGTTTATCTCTCCAGTACATAGATAGATAGATAGATACAGAAATAGATAACTAGATCGATAGATAATACACACAGATAAATCTATAGATTGACATACAGATTAATAACTAGCAAATATTTTCTTGTGTTCGACCTACTACATAACACAAGTTTGGCGACGATTAGTTAAGCGATGTAAATTCAATGTCGTGCACAAAATATAGTGAAAAACAAAAACAATAAATAAACTCTTTGGAGAAATAACAAAGAAAAACATGAATATGAAATCCGATCCAACATTAAAAATGTTATTAACTCTCATCAACTTGATGAAGAGAACGTATTGATTGACACAGATATAAAAAAAGTGTCATGTGTCATGATTAGAAATGATATTTAATAACAAAAATATGGGGGTGGGGGTGGGGGTATAATTATTTGAGAACAGATCGAGAAAGGGACACATTTAATCCATTTCTGCAGCTGTTATGAAAGCGACCACATGCTGGTTGAGTTCATAGTAATCTATTACCCTTTCTTTCTTATGATCAACTGCAGCCATCAACTTAATCAAATCCCTAATAGGACGTACTTTACAAAAATCAGCCAGCAATCAGACATACTGGTATGGTGATTCACCCTATTTTGTCACTGTGTGGAATCTATCAATGGAGTAGTTGTGACTATACACACGCTACATTTGCATAATAAAAAACAAAAATTATGACTACACACACACACACACATATATATATATATATATATATATATATATATATGTATGCATGTGTGTGTAGTCATAATTTATATATATATATACACATACATATATATATATATGTGTGTGTGTGTGCGTAGTCATAATATATATATATATATATATATATATATATATATATATATATATATTACAATAGCAAAAGGCGAGCATGAAAAGTAATATGGTTAAGCTTAAACATGGAAAAGTAGAGGACTTGTTAAAGCAGGAAAAGAAAAGGACAATATATTCTAGTCAAGAATGTAATAAAATTTATAACTTAAAATATTGCAATATTAAGAATTGATTATATAATTTTATAACTTGAATTTAAAAAATTTTTAATGCTACAATATTTTAAGTTATAAATTTTAGAGAAAAAGAGAGAGAGAGGGAGAGAAGTATTTATATAAAAAATATTACTTTCCTTTATATATTTTTTATTAAAAACCCCATGGAGATTATTATTTTATCTTTCAAACTTACACAATGACAGCAATAATAACGACAAAAACCTTTGGGTAATTCTTTTTTTTTTTTTTTTTTTTTTTTACAAAGTCTCTGTCCATTTTTCTCTATCTCATCCGAGCATAATGAGAAAGAAGAGAAAAGGAGTAGGAGGAGGAAACGAAACGGCAATTAGTAAATCCCTATTCCCTTTTTGCTTGACAACTATCAGACTCTCAAGACGTAAATGGCAACACTTATCAGACCATGCTGTTATCTGCCGCTTTGCATATAATGAAAAGTGTTTCCACGATTGAAAGCGCGACTTTTGCCTACGGCACACAACCACACACCAACATAAGTTCCTTTTCATTTTCTGTTATTTATTTGTCTTACCTTTTAACGTCTCTTATCAGAAAGTTTCATCACTCCAAACAGAGGCACTTGTTCAAATTCAAGGATACACTTATCTTCATGAGATGTGGATACACTTATTAATGAGTACGTTTACTACTGCTACTACTACAACCATTACTATTGACTAAATATTTTATGCAAGCATTTCTAGCAGAGTTGTACACAACATATAAACGTGACAAGAGTTCCAAATAGATTATGAGGCGATCTCTCTGGAGGCGGGGGGATATGTTTTTGTGACAACAGAAAGTAGTAGGAATTAGGCGGAAGTTACGTTTGGCAAACGTTTAAGAGGTTGCTAACTTTGGAAGAATCTTGCATAAAATTTCGAAGAGAGAAGCTGTGTTTTAAGATGCTCTATAAAACATGTATACAGTCAAACCTCCCGATTATGCCACTTTTGTTTGGTCCAACGAAATTCTATACAAACTAAATTTACTATGCCACCCTCCAATCTCACTATTATGGCACTTTAGTATGTGTAAAAAAACCGGCTCAGAAACGCAAGCAGAATGATTGACTCTGAAAGAGAAGAAACAGATCATTGATTCAGCAAATAAGGAGCAAAATCAATCCAAGCTAAGGAAATAAGCAAGAAATGGGGATTCGAAATTAAGAGAGCCACTGTAGAAAGTATTCTTAGTAAGAAAGATGCCATTTGGGCTTGCATACAAGCTGGAGTTCAATTTAAGTGCATGAAGCTCACACAGACCTAAGATCCAAAATTTGATGATGGGTTGCTTATGTAGTTTAAGCAAGTTATAGGGCAGAATTTACCCATTAGTGACGATCTTATCAGGAAAAAGGTTACAAAACTTGCAAAGCTGATGAACATCTACGGAGCAGAGAAGTGGCAAACCAGACATAATGCAAGCATGTGATCTGTAAGGAAATATACAATATTCAACGAAAGAGGATGTGATAGCAGACAATATTTGAGAGTTTAGGACTTAGGTGATCCTCAACTTTGTTAAATACATTGTTTTGTTTAATAAACTTGTATTTATTTCAAAATATTTTTTAAGTCAGTAATGTTATTTTTGATATATAGAAAATATTATTTTTACAATAATCCTACTTTTATCACTGTAAATGATCTATTTATTTTAACTCTCGCAACTATGCCACTTTTGCTCGGTCCTAACAGGTGGTATAGTAGATTCGACTATATATATATATATATATATATATATATATATATATATATATATATATATATATATATATAATTAGGATCAGCAGAGCATATCGGTCACATGAACCATGTAAGTTGTCCAAAATGGTGTTTTTATAAGTTTTTTAAGGTAAACATCTGATGAGTACGTGACTAACTATGCAGCAATAACATAATTTTGAAAACTTTTTAGTCGCAATACTAAACAATATTGTAATGAATACCTTTTGAAAATAATATATGATCAACTGAGAAAACTTGATATTTGGAACTTGGGGAATTATTACGGACTAAGCTTTTGTATAAGCAATTTCGCCTGGAGAGGTTTCTAATTACTAGTAACTGGCTGACCGAAACATGCTCCGGGCTGTTGCTAAACTTACCAAGAACCTTGCATCAGCAAAATAACTGGACCTGAAACCATGCAAATCATAGTGCTAAAAAATCTGCAACCAGAACTAACTCCCATTCTTGATAAGCTGTTCAAATGTTGCTTAAATGAGAAATGCTTCTCAAAACTTTGGAATATATATATATAATTCTTGTGTGCAGGGCGTTAAAACTCCTACTTGTGAGACATCAGCTTGGGGTTATTAGCTGGTTGGATGACCGCGTCCCTTGTTGAGACGAAGTAGGTTCATTTCACAGTCGGATTTCGACGCGGTTTGCTTGATCTGTGTTGGTTAATTGAAATTCTTGTGTGCAGGGCGTTTGCTCAGTTGGTAGAGTGCTTGCCTTGCATGCAAGAGGCTCGGGTTTCGAATCCTGAGTTCGGATGTGTCTTACTGATGAGCCCAAAATGAGGGCGAAACTCGAGTCTTGGACTTCCGGTTCTTTGACTGTCATGGCTCTTGTGGGCTGCGACGTTGTTTGGCTGTGGAATGTATTATATATATATATATATATATATATATATATATATATATATATATCGAAAATGTACATTTTTGGAGCCAATTCAACATAGATATATTTTTTTAATAAACAAATATTTATTTGTTTATAAATCAAACTTTTCGACATCATAGTCAGGATAGGAACAGTTTTTTTAGTTGTTTTTTTTTGGTTTTTTTGTTTTTTCATTTTTTTCCTTGTGGCATTGTGCCACTAAGAAAAATAAAGTCCGTGCGGTCTTCTTGAACGGCGATGTTTTAAACGTCCAAGTCAGTAGATCCGCATAGTCGTGGATGGTATTAAATATGAAGTCCCCCACCTCCACCCCCATGATAAAAGCATTGTTTAAGTTTGGATCTCTTGGCTTGGATATTTAAAACATTATTACCTACTTACGTGCCATGTTGTAACTAGTAAAGATTCTAACGCATTTCAGGTGAAAAGATTATTACTTACGTATCAGGTTAAAATAAGTAAAATCATATAGTGCTTTTGTTGAGTAAAGATTTTTTAAATTTACGCATTTCAGGTGAAAACATTATCACCTACTTACATGACATCTTGAAATTAGTAAAAATTCCCACGCTTTTTCAGGTGAAAATATTATTATTTAAAAGTCATTTCAAAATAAGTAAAATAAGTTGTTCTGTCGAGTGGGAATCTTTCGAACCTACGTATTTCAATTAAAACATGACATGTTAAAATTAGTACAAATTCCAACTCATTTCAGGTGAAAATATCATTACCTACTCAGGTAGAGTCAGGGACAGGGCAAAATATGCAAAATTGATATAGTGCATTCGTTGATTAAGGATCTTTTAAAACTACGCATTTCAGGTAAACACATTATCTACTTACATATCATGTTGAAATTAGTATAAATTTCAACGCATTTCAAATGAAAACATGTTTACCTACTTTAGAGTCATGTTAATATAAATAAAATCATAGGAAGGTCCTGTTGATTAAAGATTTTTTTAAACCTACGCATTTCAGGTGAAACCACTATTACCTACTTACATGTCATGTTGAAATAAGTAAAATCACAGGAAAATATTTATTAATTTAGGATCTTTTAAACTTAAACATTATAACCTACTTATAGTTCCTGTTGAAATAAGTACAAATTCCAACACATTTCAGGTGAAAACATTATTACCTACTTCAATATCATGTCAAAATAAGCAAAATCAAAGAAGGCTTTTGTTGATTACGGATCTTTTAAACCTATACATTTTAGGTGAAAACAATGTTATCTACTTAAAGTTCATGTCGAAATGAGTACAAATTTCAACACATTTCAGGTGAAAACATTACCTACTTAAGAGCCACGTCAAAATAAGTAAAATCATAGGAAGCTTTTGTTGATTAGAGATTTTTTAAACCTAAACATTTCAGGTGAAAACATTATCTATTCACATATGTCGAAATTAGTACAAATTCCAACGCATTTTTGGTGAAACTATTATTACCTCCTTAAGTGCCATGTTGGAATCATATAGTGCTTTTGTTCATTAGGGATGTTTTAAACTCCCGCATTTCAGGTGAAACAATTATTACCTACTTACATGCCATCTTTAAATAAAATCATAGGGTGCTTTTGTTGATTAGGGTTCTTCTAATCCTGTGCATTTCATGGGAAAACATTATGACCTACTTGCATGCCATGTTGAAATTACATACATTCATAAATATTAAGGGGGCGGTTTATTAGGAATTTGTTAACATTGGACTTGAAGACATAAATATTAATAATCCAAGATGTCCTGAAATAGTAAACAACTTGGGGCCATCAAAAGCTTCACAAAATCGACCTGACTTAATTTTTTTTTTTTTTTTTTTACACAGTGATCACCACTTATCAAGGCCCGGAAGCCACTCAGGGATAAGGGTTATTGCAAGTACATTACGTTAGTGTGGAGATTTGATGAAATGTTTACTTAAGGGGGCGGTTTATTAGGAATTTGTTAACATTGGACTTGAAGACATCCAAGTTGTAGTCCGGTGGGAAGCAGGCAGGCGGAACAGACTTAATATGATGCACATTTACCTGAACGTTTGGTAGACATTAAAAACATGAACTGGGAATTCTATTCACAAATGTTTATTTTATTGAATTTCAGAAAAGAGGGCCACCACACTGCTACATGATCATAATACGGTGAGGTCAAGATAAGATCAGAACAGTTCATCAAATTGATTCAATTGTCAGTGGAGACACCAAGACGTGAAGATCCCGGGCTTCGTGATTTAGTTAAGTCTTTAATGGTACAAGGCCTAACGTCATTTTAATTTTTTAATCGTGTGATGAGAAGTTTCTTACTGATGTGTGATTTTAAAAATGTTTAACTACTGTAGTATTTTCACGGGTTCTGTTAATAATTAATAGGTTAGCAAAATTAAACTGAGCACAAAACTAGATTTGGTATTCGGAATGTTTTAGTTGTTTTTTTGGGGTTTTTTTTACATAGGAATCACCGCTTATCAAGGCCCTGAGGCCACTTGAGGATAAGGGTTATTGAGTGTACAGTAATCAATGGGACAATATCGTAGTAATCGTTATTAATGGGGCGATTCATCAAGAACTTGTTTATGTTGGACTTGAAGACAACCAAGTTGAAGCCAGCTGGGAAACAGGCAAACGTGCAGTTCTAAGAAAGAAGCTTTGTTCATGGAATCCACGTTTTGATTTAGGCGCAGTTAAAGAATGGGGAAAATTATTGACAATGGTTTCAGCTAGACGGATGTTTTTCATGAAAGATTGGCGAGGGGAGGGGGCCAGAGATTGGAGCTCAGACGAGCACTTGCCGCGGTAGTAACGATAAAATAAAGACAGGCAAGCGACGTCCCTTCTGTGGGAAAGAGGTTGCGGGGAAGAGAAAGGGGCACTCCAACCCTGCTAAGCTACGAAGTCTATTGTGTACTTTGTCAAGGCAGGAGTGAAAAAAGACACTAATGCGTTTTATTCAATCCCGAGCAACTTCGAGTTTTCCTGCTAATGTACTTAGAAATTTTGCTTACAATAGATCATATCAGCTCAGCATGTTGGCACGAAGAAGCGCAACTCCATGTTCTGGTCTGTTCTGTGTCACCTTTCAGATGTATTTGATTTTTATTAAAAACTATGAGGATTCGATCTTTGAACTTGCCATTGCATTCCGGTACCTCTAGACGAGACACATTTCTTGTTGTCGTTTCTCATTCGGACGATATGATGAAATTTTTTGACCGCGTTCAGCCTAATTGGTTTTTCGGGGCAGTTCGAACACAGGCATGTCTTGCGTGAGAATTTTATTCAAGATCTCGCTTGTACTCGATCACCCTAATTTGTGTTAGACTTAAAGACAACCAAGTTGAAGCCAGCTGGGAAACAGGCAAACGGAAGAGAGTTCCACAGGCGTGCAGTTCTAAGAAAGAAGCTTTGTTCATGGAATCTACGTTTTGATGTAGTCACAGACAAAGAGTGGGGAAAGTTATTGACAGTGGTTTCAGCTAGACGGGTGTTTTTTGAAAAAGATTGGCAAAGGGGAACCAAAGTTGTTGTTTTTTTTTTTAAGGGAGGTGGTGTTTGATCAACACTACTTGGGAGCAATGATTTAATACACTGTTTTGATTTTAAATCCCGGAAACAGTTTCTCATGATAAACGACTAATGATAGCAAAATAATATAAGGACTAGTGTGAAGCTGAAAGAAAGGACTTACAATCAAAATAGTTTTCGAACACTCCTGATGCAATTCTCTACCTAAACTGTGTAAACAAATGGAGCTTCAGGCATTTGACAATGTTTATCATTGTGATTTCACTTCTCTCAGCAGCAACCAAATGGCGTAAGGGTTATAAGTGCCGCTTGTTGTCCAGATAGTTGAATTTCGAGTTCAGCTCAAGGCGCTTATTTATCTAACCACATTGAGGGACTGTGATAGAGAGGAACAATCTGTGCATAACTATATCTATTATAATAAATTCGTGTTCCTGTCTATTTGTTTATTCACATTTTAATTAATATGTACAGAAACTAATTTATTGCAGACTATTATTCTCATCTTTTATGAGTTGTTGTTTTCACGACGTTTCGGCCAACTATTCTTCCAGCCTTCGTCAGGTGGTTGGCCGAATAGTTGGCGTAAACGTCGTGAAAACAACTAATAAAAGATAAGAATAGGAGCTGCTAAAAACAGCCTATCCTGCCTTGACAGAATACAAAATAGACTTTGTGGCTTAGTGGGGGATGCCCTTTTCTCTACCTTGCAACCTCTCTCCCACAGAAGAGACGTTGCGAGCCTGTCCTTGTTTTATCGTTATTTCCATGGCAGGTGCTCGTCTGAACTCCAATCTCTGGTCCCCCCTCGCCAATCTTTCACGAAAAACACCCGTCTAGCAGAATCCACTGTGAAAAATTTCCCCCACTCTTTATCTGTGCATAAATCAAAACGTGAATTCCATGAACGAAGCTTCTTTCTTAGAACTGCGCGCCTGTGGAACTCTGTTCTGTCTGCCTGCTTCCCACCTGACTACAACTTGGATGTGTTCAAGTCCAACGTTAACAAATTCCTAATGAACTGCCCCCTTAAGTAAACATTTCATCAAATCTCCACACTAACGTAATGTACTTGCAATAACCCTTATCCCTGAGTGGCTTCCGGGCCATTATAAGTGGTGACCACTGTGTAAAAAAAAAAAATAAATAAAACGCAATAAAATAAATATAAATAATACTCATCTCAATAATGAATTCCAATTAAAAATAATATAAAAGGTACACTGCTTAACAAATTAATTTTCACACTGAAACAGACGTTTACACATGCATTCGGCATGATTTCTATATATATACTATTAATTAAAAAAAATCTACATTCAATGAGTTCCCTGATTTGCATTACGTTAAAGAACAAATCTATTTTAATAATTAACTCCATTTTATTAATTGTTTGTTGTAATAGAATTATTTTAATTGTTCTATTTAGCAATATTATTTAAAGTCGATTTATTTTAATTTATTTTTAACGCGGGGGTGCCTGGTGCTGAATGTGAGATGAAATAGTGAAGAAATGATGAATGTGAGAAGTGTGAAGGGCCAACGTTGCCTTCACACTTTCGTATTCCTGTCTGCTTGTTTATTCACATTTTACCAAGCTTTTATCTTTACATCATCAATGCTCTGATGCCCATCTGGCATCAATTGAAATGAACGGCTCTCATCTTGGGGATCCTTCATGTTTTGACCTTTACTCCTGACCTGAAATGGAACATGTATATCAAATCCATTGCTAAGGTCGCTGGAAAAATAGTGGGATCCTTCTACCGCTCTGGTAGATATCTCACTCCTGATGCAATTCTCTACCTATATAAGAGCCAGGTACGGCCAATGATGGAGTACTGTTGCCATACCTGGGCAGGATAAGCTGCTAGAAGCAGCTTATCCTGCCTTGACAGTGTGTATAGGTTGTTTATATGTTTAGTAGTTTGTGTGTGTTTTGTGGATATGTCCTCCGTGCATATGTTGTCTGAAAGAAAAAGAGGAACAAATATCGTTATGCATAGGGTTTTCATACAATGCGCAAATACTTGAAAATACTTATTTCTAGCGCTATGATTGCACAGTAGAAACTGTCGATTTGAGCTTTTGGCCAATCTTGAGTCGAGATGAAAAGACAACATTTAATGCTGCTGCTTAAATGCTGCAAGATACATGTTCGATATTTGCAAGTTTCTGGACTTGACCTTTACTTCCGATCTGAAATGGAACACGTATATCAAATCCATTGCTAAGGTCGCTGGAAAAATGGTGGGATCCTTCTAACAATCCAGTAGATATCTCACTCCTGATGCAATTCTCTACCTATATAAAAGTCGGGTACGGACAACGATGGGATACTGTTGCCACACCTGGACAGGAGCTACTAGAAGCAGCTTAACCTGTCTTGACAGAGTTCAAAATAGACTTCGTAGCTTAGTAAGGGATGCCCTTTTCTCTTCCCTGCAACCTCTTTCTCACAGAAGAGACGTTGCGAGCCTGTCTCTGCTTTATCATTATTTTCATGGCAAGTGCTTGTCTGAGCTTCAATCTATGCCCCCCCCTCGCCAAACTTTCACGAAAAACACTCGTCTAGCCAAAACCACTATCAATAATTTCCCACACTCTTTATCTGTGCCTAAACCTAAACGTAGATTCCATGAACAAAGCTTCTTTCTTAGAAGTGCACGCCTGTGGAACTCTCTTCCGATTGCCTGCTTTCCAGCTAACTACAATCTAGTTGTCTTCAAGTACAATGTAAACAAGTTCTTGATGAACCGTTCCCCCTAAGTAATCCAATTTACAAAATTTCCACTACTGATGTTTACTACGCTATAATCACATTGACTAATGTATACCCATTAACCCTTATCCTTGAGTGGCCTTCTGGCCTTGATAAGTTGTGATTTTTGTGAAAAAAAAGGATTAAATGTTCTTTTTATTTATATTTACTTTTTTAAAATATAGTTTTAATGAATAAACGTTTCTGAATTTTTGAGATGAGGATTAGTTATTCGTATTATTTGGATTCATCGGACTACTGTTCTCATCTTGAGTGTCATTTTCACAACGTTTCGGTCGATGTAACCTCTGACCTTTACTCAGAATGTTTCTGTCAAACTCAGGAATTTGGATGGAATTTCGAGCGAAACTCTTTACTTTATGGGGTTAGCGCAAGGATGAAGTGGTGGGAGTGCTTGGAAAAATCAATTGTAAAAAGTGATATTCTCCTGAAGGTTGAAGGTTCAATACACATGCATATTCGTAATGCTAGTGTTCGACCTTCACCTGGCAAATTCCATTTCTTTAATTTTCACACTTTTGCACCAATTTTTCCAGGCTAAAACCCAAATAGAACGTTTCGCATGGGGTTGAAAACATATATATTACATTCCATGTCTGTAGACCAAAAACTGATTGGTAGGCAAAATTTTTTAACAAAAATATATACCTATACATAAATATATATAGAAAGACTTTTTATGCAAATATTACACAAGTATAAATCATGTAGAATATCTGCAATTACACGTAATAGTTAACTAAAGATGATCATCCCATAACAAAACCGAAAAAACTAATATGAAATTAATTAAAATGAATGTTTGAAAGAATATGCAAATTAGCTAGATTTTTGGGGGATGAATAAAATTCCACGACCCATATATAACAAAGTTGTATTTTCTTCTATAATATAAATCTCACCAGTCTGTTTCAATGTATGTATGTATGTCTGCCTAAAACCTTTGACAAAGGCAACGGATTTTCACGAGATCAGGATCGTTTTAAAGCTCGGCCCTTCGGACGACGAATACTGAAAAATTGGCTAAAAATATCAATTCGTTCACACTTAACTGGACAATTTTCTATAAGGAGGGTTGCTTTTTTCACCGATATTTTCGAAAGTCATACCCTCTTTTTGATTGACTAGCCATAATTTAAACCTTCGTCATTCCAGTTTGGCGATGGATGCGACGGCAAAGACGTCACGTTTCTTCACATTCTTTTCCTCCTTCGCGGTACGGGTTGAAGCCTGTCTGCCTATTACCATTTTTTTTTTTTTTTTTTTTTTTG
>NC_136526.1:18467364-18474864 GCF_053919585.1 Euprymna scolopes | reverse complement strand
ATGGAGAATAAATTTATAAAAAGAGGAAGGTGGTGGGTAAATCGCCGTTGTAAAATGCTCTTATGGTTGTCAACGGGTTAAAGTAGATTTATTTGTAAGAAAATAGCGTTAAAATAAATTAAATGTAATACAAAAATGAACAATGTAAAAAATTGCAGAAAGTATTAACAATTGTTTATTTGGATAATTTAAACGCGAAAAAAAAACAATTGGGACGCTGAAAACATACACAGTAAAACAATACGTTTTATTGTCGCGTTGATTATTTGTTTATGTACGCATGCGCAACCGGAAGTCGTAAACCGGATATTGAGTCACAACACCCATTACAAGATCAGTTGAGTTTTATAATTATACTAGACTACTCGTGACCCGTTGGGTCAGTATGTTATATTAGCTATGGAATTCATGTATGAGCGTGACACTTGTGACGGAAAGAAAATATTTTTTTTGACATAACAGAAACATTTCTATGAAAGTATATTAAAATGAAAAAAGAATATAGATAGATTTCTGTGCGTCGTTATGTTTATTATAATTGATTAATTTTGAAAAAAGATTTTACAGTTACTGAATTATAAGTGGTTGGCCATACTTACAGGTAAATGTGCACTGAATAGATACCATAATACTTATTATAGTTAAATTCAAATTTTGATATATCTGGGTTTTTTTACATCGTTCATTTCTGTATTACGTTCAAGTTATTTTAAACGCCACTCTTCCCATGTTAAATAATAATTTCGAAATAATAACGTTAATATTTCAATGCGCAGGTCATGCGCGCATGTGCAACCGGATGTCGTAAACCGGAAAGTGGGTTAAATACATCGTTACAAGATCATTTGAGTTATATATATATATATATATATATATATATATATATATAACTCTGCAGATCGTATGCCTTTGATTGAATCTTGTGTTTGACGATCGCACGATTCCATCGTTTAAAAAAGGTAGGACAGGTACATACACACACATTTGTTTCGATTCTAGCTGATACCCCCCGAGCTATATATATATATATATATATATATATATATATATTACAATAGAAAAATACGAGCATGAAAGTAATATGATTATGCTTAAATAAGGAAAAGTAAAGGACTAGTTGTTTAAACTGGAAAAGAAAAGGACAAGATATTCCAGTAAAAAATATAATAAATTTATAACTTAAAACATTGCAGCATTAAGGATTGATTATATAATGCTATCAATTGAATTAAAAAAAAAATTAATGCTGCAATATTTTAAGATATAAATTTTTTATATTTTTACTAAAATATCTTGTCCTTTCCTATTCCAGTTTTAACAACTAGTCATTTACTTTTCCATGTTTAAGCTTAACCATACTACTTTTCATACTCGCATTTTTGTATTGTAATATATATATATATATATATATATATATATATATATATATATATATAATTTGGGTTTTGTGTATTAATATTCATATTAAAAACCTGTTTTTCTATCTAATTAAAAAAAGAAAATACAATTTGTATGGGTCGTTGAATTGCATTCATCTGTAAAAGATCTAGCTCATTTGCATATTTTTTTAAACATTCATTTTAATTAATTCCCTATTAGTTTTTTTCGGTTTTCTTATGGGATGATCATCTTTAGTTAACTATTAGGTGTAATTATATTCATGCAGATATTCTACAATTTTGAAAGATGGGGTGGGGTTGATCATATCCATCCAATCTGACCATATTTACTATAAATAAACTCAACTCGTCAAGGAAGTTTCAATCATTAATGTGTAAAAGGCTTTGTTTTGACGTTACCGAATTTTTTAGATAAGAATATGAATATTAATACACAAAACCCAAATTCATATATATATATATATATATATATATATATATATATATATATATATATATATACACACACAAAACCCAAATTCATATTCATATATATATATATATATATATATATATATATATATATATATCGTTAGTTAACATTCTAAAACCATAAGATGTATTTAATTCAAGCTCATGATAATTTATTCATATTTTTATGAAGTACGTCTTCCATGTGTCTCGTTGAATAGCGGTAGTCCATCGAACAACTCATCAGAGACAAATGTGTATTCCTTAGAAAACAGAGTTTGTTTTTGACCTTATGAACGCGTGTGCGTCTACACAAGCATATATTCGCTGGTAATTATCGTTACGAAATTTGCAATTATAAACTATTCCTCTGACTGTGTGTACTCATATCTAATTACCGATTGTCTTTGTCAATGTGACATCTTTGATTTATCTATTAAACCAACTTAATTCGGAGTCTAAGCAAATCCGTCATGTGTAATTTTCACTGGAAAACGATTGCTAACAAAGAAAATAAATAAACAACACTAACAACCAAAAAATAATAAGGTATAAATGTTATATTTAAATGTACTCCGCCAGTTGTCTGCATCGGTTAATCGTAACGGCACCACGAAGACGACGGCGGGCGTATATCGCTCGGTTGGAGGAAGAGCATCCTTTAAATCATCTACTCAAAAGAAGCGATTTGTACTATTTGTATGATATGGTTTCGTTTCATTTTGTTTTACGGCATATCAACCCTTTTCAAATTATTTAATATCGAATCCAATAATTTTGGAAGTAGTTTTGATTCAAGTTCTGTATATATCTTCAATTTCTTTTTTAGTTATTTATATCTTCAAATATTTATTCATGGAGTTTGATGTGATTTTATTGTTTTACGGCATATCAACCCTTTTCAAGTTATTTAATGTCGAATCCAATATTTTGGAAATAGTTTTGATTCAAGTTCTGTATATATCTTCAATTTCTTTTTTAGTTATTTATAACTTCAAATATTTATTCATGGAGTTTGATGTGATTTTATTGTTTTACGGCATATCAACCCTTTTCAAATTATTTAATGTCGAATCAAATAATTTTGGAAAAAGTTTGGATGTTTTAAGTTCTTTATATCTTCAAATATTTATTCATGGAGTTTGATGTTACTGTATTGTTTTACGGTACATCAACCCTTTTCGAGTTATTTAACGCCGATTCCAGTAATTTTGAAAAAACGAAACAAAACAAGCGAAGTATGCATGGTCCCGCGTGAGTGCACAGTGAACGAGGCATAAAAAAATGACTAAGTTCAGCATTTGCCCCCCCCCATTTAGCCCCAAAAGTACCCATGGCCTTAATATATTTAAATTTGAGTTCAGCACCATGCAAAACTGCTAAATAGATATACACAGAAAATTTTGGACAAATATGGTAAAATAGTCCCAAAAATGGAGTGTTTTTATAAGCCCTAAAAAGAGCCCTTAGGGCACAGCTAAGAGTTGTCGCAAAGTATAGACAAACAAATTGATATTTATTTAAATTATAGACAATACAATGCGTTTTAATTAAATTATAGACAATACAATGCGTTTTAATTAAATTATAGACAATACAATGCGTTTATTTAAATTATAGACAATACAATGCGTTCTGATTAAATTATAGACAATACAATGCGTTTTATTTAAATTATAGACAATACAATGCGTTTTATTTAAATTATAGACAATACAATGCGTTTTATTTAAATTATAGACAATACAATGCGTTTTATTTAAATTATAGACAATACAATGCGTTTTAATTAAATTATAGACAATACAATGCGTTTTAATTAAATTATAGACAATACAATGCGTTTTATTTAAATTATAGACAATACAATGCGTTTTAATTAAATTATAGACAATACAATGCGTTTTATTTAAATTATAGACAATACAATGTGTTTTAATTAAATTATAGACAATACAATGCGTTTTATTTAAATTATAGACAATACAATGCGTTTTATTTAAATTATAGACAATACAATGCGTTTTAATTAAGTTATAGACAATACAATGCGTTTTATTTAAATTATAGACAATACAATGCTTTTTAATTAAATTATAGACAATACAATGCGTTTTGATTAAATTATAGACAATACAATGCGTTTTATTTAAATTATAGACAATACAATGCGTTTTATTTAAATTATAGACAATACAATGCGTTTTATTTAAATTATAAACAATACAATGCGTTTTAATTAAATTATAGACAATAGAATGCGTTTTAATTAAATTATAGACAATACAATGCGTTTTATTTAAATTATAGACAATACAATGCGTTTTATTTAAATTATAGACAATACAATGTGTTTTAATTAAATTATAGACAATACAATGCGTTTTATTTAAATTATAGACAATACAATGCGTTTTATTTAAATTCACTAGTTTTATTTCCGTTACTTACTCGAATTGTGGCAATTGATTTTAAACCCACTTTGGAAAGTGATTAGTTAAACATGAAGACAAAAAAGCAAGTCTTATTTTACCTTTTAACAATTGAAGCATGCATGGTCCCCCGTGCGTGCATAGTAAATAAGGCAAAGAAAAATGACTAAGTTCAGTATTTGCTACTCCCCACCCTTTAGTCCACAAAGTTCCCCGGGGACGTCAAAAACTGGTGAAAATAGACAAACGGTGCCTTAACATATGCAAATTATAGTTCTGCACCATGCAAAAAAAAAGAAATGACTAAGTCCATCATTTGACCCCCCCCCTATTTAGCCCCAAAAGTCCTTAGGGGACATCAAATCCTGGTGAAAATGAACAAAGGGTACATTTTTAGGCCGTAACATATATAAATTTGAGTTCTGCACCATGCAAAAAAGGAAATGACTAAGTCCTTCATTTGCTCCCCCTCTTACGGCCCAAAAGTCCCCAAAGCCGTAACATATTTAAATTTGAGTTCAGAACCATGCAACACTGCTAAATAGACATACACAGAAAATTTTGGAGAAATATGGTAAAATAGTCCCAAAATTTTGAGTGTTTTTATTAGCCCTAAAAAGAACCACATAGGGCACAGGTAAAAGTTATCGCAAAGTATAGACAAACAAAATGATATAGAAATCAGTTAGTTACAACTTTTCAGAAAGTTTTATAAAAATCCAAGGCATCAATTTTTTTTTTTTAGTACGCAAAAAAGTGTCAATTTTAGCCATTTTAACCCGAAAAACACCTCTGGGGGTGAAGGGTGGGTAACCGGAGATTTCCTGGAAAATCTGTTTTGTTACTTTTTTACTCATATCATGTTTAATGTTTGTGCAAAATTTCAAAAAATTCCAAGGCATAGTTCTTGAGAAAAGTGCAAACGGACAAACAGATTAACGGACAAGGGTGAAGTTACATGTCCGCGTAAGATTTCGATGGTATAGTAACGTTGAAATAATGGACGGGAGTTTTAGGGTTAGTAAATGTAGAACAGTTGCGCTAACAGGTCCAGTTCACAGGAATATGTGAGGAAATGACCAAAATAGACTATAAAAGAAAGAGGGATAAATATGTCACTTAAGATGAATTAGTTTGGAAGTCAATTCCTCAAAACCGTCCAACACATGCTAACATGTAAAACGGATGATGATGATGATGATGATGATGATGATGATGGTGATGGTTGTGATGATGGTGATGGTGGTGATGATGATGATGGTGGTGATGGTGGTGATGGTTGAAATTTTAATATCTAAGCATATTCTTATTCAGTATAGGAATCTGTGTGTACCACAGGAGATTTTGATAGTATGGTCACGCTCAAAGGATAGACGAGAGTTTTGGTGTTAGTGGATATAGAACAGTTGAAATAGCAGGGTCAGTTCACAAGGGGCAAGAACTACAGAAGCAAGTGATAAAAACGAAGGGAAAAAGACCGGCCCAGACAGTGTGGAAGTCAATTTCTTAAATTTGTTAAACTGTATTCCTGCATGTTAAAGTGATGATGATGATGATGATGTGTATTATAAAGATATGGATGATGGTGATGATGTGTATTATAAAGATATGTATAATGATGATGATGATGGCTGTGATGATGGTGATGATGATGTTTTCGGTGGTAATTATTATGATAATGCTGCTATGATGATGGTACTGATGATGATGATGATCATGATGATGATTATGTGGAGGATGATGCCTTTATGGTGATGATGATGGTGATGATATGTATAATGATGAGGATGATGGTGATGATGTTTTTGGTGGTGATGATGAATATAATGGCATCATGATGATGGTGATGATGTGTATTATGATGATGTGCATGGTGATGTTCCCAGTGACGATGTTGGTGATGATGTGTATAATGATGATCATCATGGCTGTGATGATGATGCTTGTGGTGGTGGTGGTGGTGATGTTTATGGTGGTCATGATAATGATGGTGATGATGTAGATGATGATCATAATGCTGTTCATGATTGTGATGATGATGATGATGATGATGATGATGATGATGAGAAACAAGACACAATATCGATTTTACTAAATCAATATAAAATGCATATTTTTATTTGATGGTTGTTTTTTTTTTTTTGTAATCAATTATTTTGTAGAAATGAAAAATACAAAAAGAAAACAAATCAGCATGTCTTATCTCTCATGTTCATTTCCAATGTTGACGTTGAAACGAAGGATGTTTGCCGCCTCCCACCAAACATTTGTTAACTCCGGGTTGAAAAGCTTGATTTAAAGCGTTTCAAAAGTTCCATATCGCCATTTTAATTACTATAATTACGCAAATTATCTCGCTAATCGCAGAAAATTCGACGGTTTTCTACGATAAGCAAACGAAAACTACATTCAAATTCGTTAATCTGAGATGGAATATTTCAATTTCTTCAACTGAAGTCGACATCCTTGTCCTCGATTAACTCCTACACAAAAACAGATAAACTTATACAATATCATAATCTACGCTAAGAAGAGTTTTTTTTTTAATTCCATTTTCACCTCAAACAAGGCACAGTGCTATTTTGATGTCGGGGGCTACTATCGGGGACATAATTTGCAGGGTTGCTATGTGGGGAGTTGAGCAGCAAGATGTCTGTTCACATTACACTTGAACTTCTGCATGTCAGTACAGTTGGGAAAGCAGGAACCCGGAAGGGCGTTCCAACGCCTAGCAGTTCTGGGGAAGAAACTATTAGAGTAGACGGTCTTCTTACATCTAGGAATCTCTACTGTGAAGGGGTGGGATTTGCTGTTTGTTGGGTTTGTCGGGGGTATTTAAGTCAAGGCGGGGGGTACAAGGGCTTTTAGTTCCTCAGAGCATTCACCATTAAAATACTTGTAGAACAGGGAGAGGGATACAACATCTCGTCGATGGGACAGAGGCTGAAGCCTAGATGACAATTCAGGACCTATCAGGTTGGCGACTCTCTTTTGAATCCTGTTCAGGGGTTGGAGATAAGTAGCAGATGCACCAGCCCAAATGTGACAACAGTACTCCATACATGGGTGAATGGTGGCCTTATAGAGGTACAGGATACTTTCAGGTGTGACTTTCTAGCACAGAAGAGAGAGCCCACCTTAGATTGACTATCTCGTGCTTTTTATGAACAAATATCTAGAGATAGTATGACAGGATCATGTTGGCACACCGATTCCCG
>NC_136526.1:18412364-18459864 GCF_053919585.1 Euprymna scolopes | reverse complement strand
TTGTAATTAAAACTGTTTACATTCCAAGATCAGAACTTATGAATTTCGCAATGCAAAATAAACAGGGAGAATATAATATCGTGATGTTTACAATTCCAGGAAAGTCGATTTTTTTACTATATAAGAGAAAAATAAATAGCAGTGAGCGTGATTTGACATCTTGACACCTCTTCGTCAGCGAGCCAAACACAAACCAACCCCTTACAGACAACGTCTCTTTCTTCTTCTCTTTCTCAATGAACTAAAAGCTTAATTGTAAATAAAACTTATACTTTGAAATTCGTTTCTTTGTGGATTTGGAGAATAGCAACAAAAAAATTGTCAGTGTGTCTTTATTATATAAATGATATATATATTCAAGAACGCATCATAATTTCATAAGACAAGGATTGCATCTTTTGCGGGAATTTTCGGGGTTATTCTGAGATAAAACTAAGATCACTTCCAGACTTATACACTAAAGTTCTGTTAATTTAAAAGAAAATCTGTTCAGCAGTTTCTGAGTCTATAAAGAACGAACTCACACACACAGAGATAAAATTGCATTTATATAATTGTAGAGATACACATATCAAAAGGGTTTTTTACTTTTTTGCTAGACGAGTATTTTTTTCAATCAATTACAACCGAACTAACCATAAAAATTCTTTTAGGCTTAATTTAGGGTTACGGCTCATCTTTAGTGTTATTTTCACAACGTTACGTTCGATATAACCTGCGACCTTCTTCAGGTATGTTTTGTCAAAACTCGGGAATCTTTCTGGCGAACATGGGAATCTTCCTGTCGAACTCGGGAATCTGCCAGAAATATCGAATGGATCCATTTATTTGGTCCCCGGGAGTAGCATGCTTTGGTTCCATGTGCTGGGCAACGATCACCTACTAAGCAGACCACTATAGAATTTAACAATATGGGAATCATTATATATATATGTGTGTGTGTGTGTGTGTGTGTGTGTGTGTGTGTGTGTGTGTGTGTGTGTTAATAATTTATTTCAAATGTTAATCAATTAGTATATACCAATCGGAATGGATCAAAAATTTTATTTTTTATTTTTCCAAAAATATTTTATTATAAAATTATTTTTATAAAGCTGCAAGCTCAATTACTACACTCTGTGATTTCAGAGCAAATACAGTGCAATAGAATATTTGCGAAAATTGGAAGAGTTTGTTGATCTCGTGGACTATGTGAGTTGTTCAAGGAAAGGCTTTTCTATTGGTTTTAAGGTGAGTATCTGATGATTAAGCGACAGGAAATGCAGCAACGACATAATTTTGCCGACTTGTCAATTACAAACGAAACAACATCGTAATGTATTTCCTGTGAAACCTTTCATGTTATTTTCACAATGTTTCGTTCGATGTCATTTGATTTAGTTGCCGAAAGAACTTCGAAGCGTCGACAACTCAAAAATGTGTCTCCATAGCATGGGGTGTAACTAAACGGCTCTTAAATTGTCTACGCCAATTGTGAGACTGAAGAGGAATTCAATTATGATATTTTTCGAGTTGGTGGAAATTAACCACCTTAAATCATTATTCCAGTTAATGAAAATCATAAAACCGATAATTAATTATCGAACGGTGTTTTTTTACTCGTGTATTTTTTTTTCTGAGCTGTCCACAAGATTCCACCTTGAATCCAACTAACATGTGGACAAACGACATCACTAATCGGCCTGTATTGCCAGCTAAATTAACCCACTTTGATTTAGCAAGACTAAACCAGAACGGAGGAAATAGACATGGAGTAACGTCTTGTTTTTTTTTCTTTTTTTTCTGGTTATTTATGGTAATAAGAGCAATAGCTGTGTTAGTTAATTCTGAATGTGTATATATTATATAATTATACATTCAACAACGAAACATAACACTTTATCATCTCATCACGCAGAAAGGAAGGCTGTGATTACAAACCGTCATTAGAAGATGAAACCAACTGATAAACGGATACAATGAGGACAGGGATAACAAACAAATGACTTGATTGGGGTTTTAAAAAGGAATCCATAAGCAAGAAGATACGATCTGAAGGATGGCGGAGTTTGAAATGAAAAGAAAACGAGAATTATGAACGAAGCAATTAAAACTGGTCTGCGTAAACATGCTAAAGCTGTGACAGAGATAACGTGGGTCGTCTTTCTCGAAAACGCACTGATTGCATCAACGAAAATAATTAAAGATTTAGAATTAAGAAAACACGAGTGCCTTCTCAATTCAACAAAAAGTTCAATCTGTAGTTTAGATATATCGGCGAAAAACTACAGATTGAAGCTACGTTGAATTGAGCAAGCATATCTAAACTAGCTGTATATAGCCGATGTTGCCAGAAAAAAAAACATATTGCCGGGCGGGGGGGGGGTAGTCACATACTATTCAAGACACACCAAATATCCCAAGTTGTTACGATTGTCTTAAAAATTAACCATATTTTGAATTCTTGGAAGCATAAAACATAGTCATCTTCATCTATGATATTCAAACAAGGAAATAAAATAACTGTTGTGGAGACGCCCACTAATTAGCATACGTGGGTGAAAAGATATAGATAAAGGTATCAAGTCAGCAAGACAGGGGAGCTGTGTTCGAACGCCAGATAGGCAAGACGCATGTGCCGGTTGCTCCAAGAAAAACTTTAACACGCCCTTTGCCGGACAATCTTCCAACTACAGTACAACTGCACCTTTGTAAATATGTATTATCTTTTCGTCTTAATATATTTGTTTTACCTTTACTTTCTGCGTTCGTGTTGTTATTGATACAGACACAACAATAACTAAAATTGGTGCTTGTACAGTTTAATGAAGACATCAAAATGAAAATATCGAAAAAAAAAAAGTTTAAAGTGTACGTATCCGTTATGGAATGAAGTTCTCCGAAAAAAAATTTCATGTAATTTCATCAAGTCGTTTTTTTTTTGTTTTTTTTTTTTTTACAACGAAAAATCAATTTGTTATGATACCAAGCAAAAGGTTCGATTTTTAGGAAGAAAAGCGAGTATTAAAGATGGGGAGGGAGTGTCGGCGCTTTAAGTTGAGTTATCTCTCCGTGGCGTTTCTAAAAATCCAAACAATTTTTTTTTAAATTCAAAATGGCTACCTTCAACTTGCTGTCATAAAAATGTGTTTTTCGGTTGTAAAAAAAACAAACTACTCGATCAAATTAAGTGAAATTTTTTTTTTCAGAGATCTTCAGTTCAAAACGGATAATTACAATATAACCTTTTTTTTCGATATTTTCATTTTTTAATGTCTTGATTAAACTGTACAAGTGCCCAAAAATTAAATCTCATAGTTTAAAGGGAAATAACTCAGGTTAAATAAAAAAAATACTTTTTACCGTTTATAAACGCAGATTATGTTAGTTATAATTAGGGCAATGACAACAGTATATTCTTTTCCTTGTTTTGATTCTCAGATATATATCTATAGGTATATGTTTTCTTGTAGAGTGATGTGGTCCTCGGTTGATTAATTGTGTCTGTGTCGTGTATACACCCGAGAGTAAAAACAATGAGAAGAATATGCTGTTATCGTAGGCCTAGTTATAATAATACGAAAAAAAATTATTCAACCCAAAAGTCAATTTAAGCAGATAGACCAGAGATTCAGTTATAACGAAATATTACAGCATCAACAAACTAAGCGTAAAGTTACCACAGATGACATCACAGTAAATTCCTACAACATTGAACTAGCTGAGTTACCTAGAACTACGCAGGTACAAATGTCAGTATTTAATGCTGCTCAATCTTTTTTTTTTATTATTCTGGAAGCAGAAACATTTTTTCTTTTTTGACGGACTACAATGAAATGTAAATTAAATTAAAAAATAAATTAAATTAATCAACTTTATATAATATTTCTAAATTAAAGACTTAAAACAATTCTATATTACTCATTTCTATTAACAATATAGAGTTACATATTTTCTTTAATGTAATATGCAAATGAGATATATAGATAATTAGTATATTAATAATTTTTAATACCTACAGACACTAGTATTCCATCCTTTCGAGAATCTTCAGTACAAGGCGATTACTACAGGTCGGGAGATTCGAACTCGGCCACGAAGCTATCTCTGACTCCATTAGCAAGGAACAAACCCCATGGGCAATCTCAGCCCCAAGAAATATCATTGAAATTTTAACATTTATTTTTAAATACCGTAAGATCCGGTTATAGTGATCTAACGATAATAACACTATGATATATATATATATATATATATATATATATATATATATATTATTTTAAATGATACTGTAGATTTAGCTTTTGAAGGTGGCAAAGGTAAATATATAGACTTTTCAAACTCTACAGCTTTCTGGTGTAAAAATAAAAATAGCAAAACGAGTGTTTCTAAAGGTATTTTAAAAATACTTGTAAGTCATCTTATTAAAGAATGCTATTTTCAAATAGGAAATAAAATATTACTCCAAAAGATAGGTATCCCAATGGGATTGGATCCTGCACCATTTTGGGCAAATCTGTATTTACATAAACCCGAGTATATATATATATATATATATATATATATATATATGTCATCACTAATAAAAACTGACATATTTAAAACATATAACTTTCATGTGTGTAGGAGATTTATAGATGACCTTATATGTATAAACGATAATGATGAATTCGAAAAAAAAAAAAGCATCCTATATATCCAAAGGAATTAGAATTGAATTGTGAACATAGAGGAAAACAGGCTACATTGCTGGATTTAGATATAAAAATTGAGGATGGGATTTTTCTTTATAAAATATTTGATAAAAGAAACTCTTTCCCCTTTCAAATAGTACGTATGCCCTGTTTTTATATTTTATGGAACCATTATGTCAGAGTCTTTGAGAATAGCTCGCGTTTCTTTAAAATCAATAGATTTTATACCCCATTTTCTAGCTTAGTAATAAGCATGATTAAACAAGGTGGGGATAAAACTAAAATATTTAAACAGATAAATAAAGCATTTGTTCGGTATCCTGATGCTTTTAAATCGTTTAAGATTAACCAGAATATATTAATAAAGGAAATACACAACTATATAAGTAATGTATAAAATGTATTTATAATTACATATAATAATAATAATAATAATAATCATCAAATTTTAAAAAAATGTATATATATGTATAAATATTTTTTAACCTTTATATATATTTAATTTTAAATAAATAAGAATGCAAATATACAAAATACTAATTATAGTGGGGCTGATAAGTAGTTAAATGGATTAATTCTAATCTTATAAATACAAGACTGGTGAATTAAAAAAAAATATATCCATTTTGAATTTGGAAACTGATGAATCACACAGGTAAGAAATTCATTTTTATAGCATGAAAAGGTTAAATAATGCAATTAAGAATAGGAAATTAGATCAAATATTTGTAACATATCTTCTTCCTAAGATTAATGGGAGGTGGTGTTTGATTAACACTGCTGAGGAGTCATGATGTAATATACTGTTTTGTTTTTATATCCCCGAAGCCGTGTTTCATGGTAAACAACTGATGATCCCTTAAAAAATAAATTATTAGTACTATAGTAAATTCGAGAGCGAGTTGATGCAGTGATTGCCGGTGATTGAATTACTTACTGACGAGATGGTTTTCTAACGAATGATAAAAAATATTTTTTTATTTTTTTTTGTATAGTTTTAAAGGTTAAAAACTTCAAAGACATATATATATATATATATATATATATATATATATATATATATATATATATATATATATATATATAAAGCTGATTGTCTGTGTGTGTATGTGTCTGGTCACGAATAGGCTCCTATATGGTTGACTATTATAGAAAACTGATCACATATAATGATAGAAGATGTATCGAGACACAGGAATGGGTATGTTTGATCTGGCAGAACGGTGGTTCATTAAAATTGTGGGGTCTGCGTTCGCACCTGGTCCACAAAGTATGGAAATAAAAAAATTAAAAATTAAAAAAACAAACATTTACAAGTGTTTTTGATATAGATGTACATAATAATACTTTGATAAGTATGTTTTAACTTAAATAGGGATGGTATAATAAAATTTTTGGGTCTGTGTTCGCGTCTGGACTCCATAGAATGGAAATAGGCACAAACTTTAATAAAGACTTTTCATATGTATCTGCGTAAGTATACTTTGATAATTATGTTTCAGTTTGAAGAGAATATAATAAAATTATAGGGTGTTCGTTCGCGCCTGACCTCCATAGAATGGAAATATGTCACAAAGTTTAACAAGGTTTTTTAATATAGATCAACAGAATATTGTGATAAGTGTTTCAGTGTGAACAGGTATGGTATAATAAATTATGGGGTTTATCTATTTTATTTTTACTTTCATCATATTTTGCTTTGGTTTTGATACCCCCGAAATTCGAAGCTATCTCTTTACAACCCTTCCTTTTCATAACGTATCAAACTTTCATAAATCAGAGTCCATTTTCTGTAGGCTGTTTTCGAACCCAGTCAACGACGGGTACTTTTTCTAGTATATATATATATATATATATATATATATATATATATATATATATATCTCATGCAGAAATAAAAGTATGTAAGAGTCCGTTTTCAGTATTAAAAACTATTTGTGAAAGAGTGTATCATTTGTATATATTAATCAAACTTTGAACAGACAGACAGACAAACAGTAACCTTACTTTATTATTTATTATGTCAGTATTACAAATATTTTAATCGAAGGGGCTCCAGAAAATTTCAAGCCCTTGTGCACCATCGACGTAAATACCCCCAGCAAACCCGCAAAGCACCTAAATCTCACCCCTACACAATAGATATCCCTAGATGCCTTCTACCCTAATAGTTTCTTCCCTCGACTTTGGAATTCCCTTCCGGATCCCTGCTTCTCTGTCTGCACGGATATGTAGAAATTCAAGTGTAATGTGAACACACATGTTGCTGTTAGTATACCTGCAAATTATAGTTTCTCTTTGACAGGGAACGCGAGTAGAAACAGATACATTGAGAGCATTGCTAAGGCCGTTGCAAAGAAGATTGGCTCTCTCTACTGTGCTAGAAAGCTATTTACGCCTGAAAATATCCTGTACCTTTATAAGGCCACCATTCGTCCATGTATGGAGTATTGTTGTCACATTTCAGCTGGTGCATCTGCTACTAGTCTCTCCCCCCTGGATAGGGTTCAAAAGAGAATTACATACCTGACAGGTCCTGAACCGTCATATAAGCTTCAGCCTGTCCCATTGACGAAATGCTGCATCCCTCTGCTTGTATTTGAATTTTAATGGTGAATGCTCTGACGAACTACAAGCACTGGTACCCCCTCGACGTAAATACTTCCGTCAAACCCGACAAGCAGCTAAATCCCACCCCTACATAGTAGAGATCCCTAGATGTAAGAAAGCCTTTTGCTCCAATAGATTCTTCCCCAGAACTGCTAGACTTTGATACGCACTTCCGGGATTCTGCTTTCCAAACTGTACTGATGTTCAAATGTAATGTGAACAGACATCTTGCTGCTCATCTCCCTTCATAATATCTCTGGAACTTATGTCCCCGATAGTAGCCCCCTACTTAGATTGGCACTGTACCTTGTTTGGGGTGAAAATTGAATAAGAAAGAAAAAAAATTATAGTGTCTCTGCAAATTATGTCCCAGCTATTAGCACCGACATCAAAGTGGCACTGTGCATTATTAGAGGTAAAAATGCAATATTTTTTTTAATATGCTCTAAATGTTTAATTAAAAAAAGACCTAAACTTTAACTTATTATAAAGGAATCTACGCTACCCATCCCTCCTCTTTTCTTATTGATAAACTCTTAGTGAGAGGGGAACCTATCGACATGCTTTTCATTCCAAAATTTATTTTAACTTTTACACTTAGTCCAAAAACACAAGAAAGTTTATTTTACTTAGATTTCCGCGTTTCACATAACAGCGACATCAGATGAAATGTATTACATTTGAGGATCGGGTGATCTATCTTTAGAAAAGGGGCTAAAGGTGATATCGTTCGTACGTACACATATGAAATTGCCTTAGTATAATACTAGCGTGGGTGTTTGGCGTTGCCCGGCTATTTGGATGTGTGTGTTGAGCTAAAACAAAAATTGTAGTAAGCGGGCAGGCTTGAACCCGTGACGCGAAGGCAGAAAAGAAAGAAGAGGTGTGTGTAAGGGTGTAGGTTGAGCAAAAAAAAAAAAAAAAAAAAAGACTCTCCCTGCAGAAAACTGCCCAGTTGAGAGTAAAGAAATTAATATTTTTATCCAATTTTTCGATATTTGTCGTCCGAAGGGTTGAACTTCATAAGGATACCGATCTCGTGAAAATCCGTCGCCTCTGTCGAAAGTTTTAGGCATACATACATACATACATACATACATATTTATATTATAGATTACGTAGATTATTACTTTTAGATTTATATTATAGATTACGTAGATTATTACTTGTTAAAAACAGATTGTGACTTGGTCTTTTTTTTTGCCACTGACTAGAGTTATAGTCAAACAACAGAGAAGACTTTTGGTTTCCAATTCCCAACGGAGGCAAAGCGTTAAAAGTTTTGAAATGTTTTATCTGAAAGATTGCGACTAAATAGATGTGGTAATTATGCGCTTGTCTGACGTGACTGTCTGCAAACATCGCAAGATGATTAAATATCTGATACGACCTAAAACAAGCAATCAAACATTAAACTAATTTCTATCGATAAACTCTTTTGTGGCAATTATATTGTTTCCAACGCGCGGACAAAGATCGGAGATACGGTCAAAAGGAGACGAAAAAATGATTCGACCCAAAAGTCAATTAAATCAGATAGACCAGAGATTCAGTTATAACAAAATATTACAAACTTAGTGTAATCAACAAAAGGTACCATAGATGACATCACGGTAAATTCCTATAATATATGAACTAGCTGGGTTACCTAGAATTACGTAGGTACAAAAATCAATATTTAATCCGGCTCTATTTTTTTTTAATTCTGGAAACAGGAACATTTTTTTTCTTGGCAGAGTACAAAATCTGGTGGTGAAAGATCTTTTTACCTCTCTACAATCCCTTTCTTGTAGAAGAGACATTACTAGTATCGTAAGTGCTCTACTGAGCTCCAAGCTTTGTTTGTTTCTTTCTTGTAAGACATTAACAACAAGAGCCCATCTTCCTACCACAACAGAAAAAGACTTTTCCCTCCATGTGCCTAGTGCGATGCAGGATTTTTTTTTTGTGAAAAGGCTTCTCGCTTGTGGAACACATTACTGTGGGAGTGCTTCCCTACTGATTATAACTTGGTCGTCTTCAGATTCAATGTTAACAAATTACTCTTGTAAACCATCTCGTAAGTAATTTAATTCACTTAATACCTTTGGGCATGTCATTACTCCCATAGTGTTCCTCATCGTCTGGCTGATAATCATCCCGCCTTATTAACGTTTATCCATAAATGGCTTTTGGCCTGTACAGGTAGTGAGATAAATAGAAAAAAGGAAGATTAATAAGAAGATAACATTTTGCTTTCTTATTAAGGCAATCTTAGATAATAAAAAAAAATGATCTTGAAACAATGAGAGGGAGAAGATGGTTCATAATTAGGGCAATATGGTGGTGTATATACAAGAGTGTATTTACACAAATAATATGTAACAGAAAGTCTGCATCTGATACTGTGGCTGTGGCTGCTACCATAAGTTATACTGTCCTTAGTAATAAATCTATTCATTGTCATTAGAAAAGTTCATCTACACCCAAAACAGGATAGATCAACATCACATCATAACACTGGCTGGCTGATCTATGGTTTTTGTTCAGTCCATGAAGTCTTCACCTTCTTACTAATCAACCGAGGCATCCCTACTAGGAATGCCGACAGGGTTGATCAGAAATTTTTATAGGTCAGTGTATGCTTCTTCTAGTGTACTGACTTTTCAAAACCTGACCTGATCCCGTTTTTTAACATCCTATAGAAGTAAATAAATTACACAGCTGAAGTAGTGTTTTGCTGACATGTTAGAAGTTGTTGCTCAGTAGATAGTGACGTCTCTGTGTTTTTTGTTGTTGCAATCATCTTCCTTTTTAATAAGAGCACTGGTAAAAAGCACACAATCATCACAGAAGAGATGTTACGAGTCTATCTCTGCTGTTTCGATAGTTTTATAGCAGATGCTTGACTGAGCTTCATTTTATGGTTTCCCCTCCCCCTGCATGACATTCATGGCAAATAACCACCTATCTACAACCACAATTTCTCTTATTCTCTATCTGTGCCTAAAATTATACGAAAATTCCATGAGCAAAGCTTCTTTCCTAGAACTGACCGTCTGTGGAACACAATACCGCAGAGCTGTTTCCCAGCTGACTATGACATGATCATTTTCACGTGCAACATAAGCAAGTTCTGGATGATCCGTCCTTTAGAATAAAGTTACTCCTATCGAATTTCCACCATCACTGATCATCACAATGTTGTCTCACCTTACACTTATTAAGTCTTATTCTTGAGTGGCTTCCGGGCCTTAATAAGCGGTGATTATTGTATAAAAACAATGCTTTTAAGATATTTGTTTTTATTTCCCATACTAATATGAGGGTCTTCCCCCAAGCCATCCGCCATATGATAAGGAAGCATTTGTCTCCAGCATGGTCGCTCTCTTCCACAGATCTGAAAAATAGATTTTGTCTATACTTGACATCAAATCTATTGTCAATCTAGTCTGTCCACGGGCCAGCAGGGTCGATCGTGTATCCCCTTCCATAACCCATTATAACTGATATCGTTGGGAAGCTTGAGATGTCTAGATTAAGAAAAAAATGTTAACATTAAAAAATTTGGGATGCACTCTTCGTTTTTAGCATGTAATCTACCCTACCGTCAAAATTGCCTTCGACGCTTGAAAAAGATCAATGAAATATTGTCCCTTTGCCTTAGTATCTTTACTCATTCTAAATGATCCTAAAATGACATATTATATATCAAATTAAAGCTTATTTCACGCCCTTGTATTTGCATGTAACCATTTTACAGTGTCGTCTAATCTTATATTGCTAATAAGTGCTGAAAAACATGTTATCCGAAAAAATTTCAAAAGTAATATATTAATCATCTTCGCTGTCGGAGTCTGAAAAGTAATTTATCTGAAAGTACATCTTTTAAACTCCTCGACCTAACGTCCACAGGAAACACGAGTTGGAAAAATTACATTGAGAGCATTGCCAGGACCATTGCAAAAAAAAAATAGGTTCTCTCTACCGTGCTAGAAAACTACTAATGCCAAAAAGTATCCTGTACCTCTCTAAAACCTGACAAGCAGCAAAGTCCCACCCCTTCACAGTTGAGATCCCTAGATGTAAGAGAGCCTTCTACTCCAGTAGTTTCTTCCCCAGAAATGCTAGACTTTGGAATTCCCTTCCGGGTTCCTGCTTCCCCAAATATACTGACATGCAGAAGTTCAGGTGTAATGTGAACCGACATCTTGTTGTCCAACTCCTCACATAGTACCCCTGTAGCTTGTCCCTGATTGTAGCCCCCTACATCAAAGTGGCAATGTATCTTGTTTGGGGTGGAAATGTAATAAAAATAAAAAATAAAAAATTGTACGTTCATTATCTTCATCAGAATCCTCAACTTCCTGGAAATCACTTGAATCTGTATCATCATCCATTAACCTGTCTGTATCATCTCTTGGAAAAATATCATTTAGTAGGTTAGATAACATGCTAAAAACTAATAATGCATCCCAAATTTTTTAATGTTAACATAGTTTTTCTTAATCTAGACATCCCAAGCTTTCCAACAATACCACTTATGATGGACTAGGAAAAAGTGCACAGTCACCCCCGCTGGCCCATGGACTAAACTGTCAGTTAAGCTTCAAATAAATAAATCATCAATATACATCAAATCTGTTGCCAATGTCGCTGAAAAAATGGTGGGATCCTTCTATCGATCCAGTAGATATCTCACTGCTGATGCAATTTTCTATCTATATAAGAGCCAGGTACGTCCAAGGATGGAGTACTGTTGCCACATCTGGGCAGGAACTGCTAGAAAGGACTTATCCTGCCTTGACAGAGTTCAAAATAGACTTCATAGCCTCGTAGGTGATGTCCTTTTCTCTTCCCTGCAACCTCTTTCTCACAGAAGAGATGTTGCGAGCCTGCCTCTGCTTTATCGTTATTTTCATGGCAAGTGCTTGTCTGAGCTCCAATCTGTGGTCCCCCCACACCAAACTTTCATGAGAAACACTCGTCTAGCTGAAAACACTATCAATAATTTCCTCCACTCTTTATCTGTGACTAAACCTAAACGTAGATTCCATGAACAAAGTTTCTTTCTTAGAACTGCACATCTGTGGAACTGTCTTCCGTTTGCCTGCTTTCCAGCTGACTATAATCTGATTGTCTTCAAGTCCAACGTAAACAAGTTCTTGATGAGCCGTTCCACTTAAGTTAACAAATTTACCGAATTTCCATTACGAACGATTACTATATTGTCCAATTGACTACCATACACTCTTTAACAATTGTCCTCGAGTAGCCTCTGGGCCTTAATAAATTGTGATACCTATGTAAAAAAAAGAAAGGAAAATCTGATAAGAAGGCTAGAATGTTCCATTATACTCAGATGTTTCAATTACAAAATACATGTGGGTATTTATACATGTGTACTTTATCACCCTTATCTTGTGCTGTTTCTTTAAACTGTGTTTCATGATACATACAGTGTCTTGCCTTTCCAAATGGTCACCCATCTGGTGCTGACTAGGCTCAACGTTGCTTACCTTTGGTGTTCTGGTGAGAACCGGTGTGTCAACGTGATTGTGCTGTATCAGTCTGGCCAGTACCAGATGGGTGACCATTTGGGAAGGTGAGGCGCTGGATGTACCGCGAGGTAAAATATCAGGTTGAGAAACTGGCATGGTCTATCCTTCTCTCGACGGTAGATTGGACTCTCTTAAGCCATGATAGGCCACCCATCTAGTGATGGCGTCACGATAAAAAATACCCATGATAGCCCTGATGAAGCATCAAGTATTCAGCTATGGATAAGATTTGAATTACACTACAAACTTGTGTAGTGAGTTCAATCTCGGCTGTGGCCGCGCTAGGTGGATGGATGGATGGACGGATGGTGTTTCATGAATGGCCGTCAATCATCTCGTCTGTTTAACTAAAAGAAATAAAAATTCTTTTCATAAAGAAAGACACACTAGGAGACGTTCACTGAGTGTCCCTTAATATATTTTTTTTTTTTGGAGAGAATGGACTTATGTTATCTTAGCTAATTGTGTTCTTCTTAACTAACTTAACGAAATAAGTTATTCACGCAGGCAGACATCGATGTAAAATTTGTCTACACAACAAGTTTCCTACACTATTGTCCATAGCTTGTTATCATGGCTGTCACCGAGAGACTCATTTGTAAAACTTAGTTTTCTCTTGCTCAAAAACGTGATGTCATTTGTCATCGTCCAAAGCCTGTTTTGTCTGCAGCATTTGGCCTCTACTCCGTGTCTCAACTTTACATCTCTGGGAACAATTGAGATTATCCTGATATGCACTAAATGTGACATTTGCCAAAATTCACATCAGCTAACTTAATCGCTACTGACGTAGGGCCCCTAATGTGTAAAACATTCTCTGAATTTTGATCAGCTGGCAGTCCATGAATCGATATTATATATAAACGGCTATATGTCAATCTGTCAGTCGATCTGTCTGTCAGTCTCCATATTTTCAAACTCTATCTCCTCCAAAACTAAAAATCATTAAGCGACCTCAAATGACTGGATACTTTATGGGCCGTTCTTTTATGGATCTTTAGCTGGTTAAAATAGTTTTCAAGTGTCAAAAATGGGTCAAAATTTTAAAAATCGTTAATCATTTTCCACATTTATCTTAGTTTATTTTTAATTTTTAATCAGTTCATATGCATGTCAGGATGGTACAGTGGTAACGTCATCAACTTTGAATGCTACAGTTTCGGTTTCGATTCTAGCTGATGGCACCTAACTATTTTTTTTTACTTTTGAAATCACGACTCTATAATAACATATACGAAATCTGGACAAATTAAAATATCACATTTAAGCGTATTTTACGCCCAGGCAAAGTCGCTACACCCCCCCCCCCGCCAATCTGTTGTATAAATGTAGCGTAATTCAAGCAAGAACTGTCATATCGACTTTTATGACGTTGGGTGTCAATTTGACTGTATAATATCCAAGCATGTTGCCCTATTTCTAATATTTTAACCTTCAATTGAATTTCCATCACACTAAACTTATATGTAAAATACAGTTTTTAATATTTTTTCATACACTCAATTATAATGATGCTACAATAGTAAATCGAATCAGTCCTGGGCATGAGAGAGAAATGTATATGTTTACATCATGAATAATTACTTAGAGTAAGCACCATTAATAAACAATAATCCCTCTCCCTTTGAATAAGGTGAATGTCAGCATCGTCCACCTTCCACATTTCCTGATTAATTTTTTTTTTTTTTTTAATTTTTTTTTTTTATTCAATTTTCACCCCAAACAAGGCACAGTGCCACTTTGAAGCAGGGGGCTACTATTAGGGAATTAATTAGCGGGGTCATTATGAAGGGAGAAGAGTAGAAAGATGTTTGTTAACATTACACTTGAACTTCTGCATATCATTGCAGTTGGGAAAGCAGAATCCCGGAAGGGAGTTCCAAAGACCCGCAGTTCTGGGGAAGAAACTATTGGAGTAAAAGGCTTTCTTGCACCTAGGGATCTCCACTGTAAAGGGATGAGACTTAGTAGCTTGTCGGGTTTGTCGGGGGTAGTTACGTCGGGGATGTACAAGTGTTTGCAGTTCGTCAGAGCATTCACCATTAAAGTATTTGTAGAACAGGCAGAGGGATGCAACATCTCGTCGATGGAACAGAGGTTGAAGCCTAGATGACATTTCAGGACCTATCAGGTTGGCGACTCTTTTTTGAACCCTGTCCAGGAGCGAGAGACAAGCAGCAGATGCACCAGCCCAGATGCATTAGCAACAAAGTGGGTTTTCTGGCTTGAACTTTGTGGAAATAAGTCAGCCAACGAACAACTTCTGAGTCGGACCCTCTCCATCCGAGGATGTTTCATTTTGCTAAAGTACATAGAGATAGAAACCAATCAGAAAACAAATATGTAAATACATATATTTTTTCGCAGTATATATATATATATATATATATATATATATATATATATATATATATATATATATATATATACTAGCAAAAGTACCCGTCGTTGACTGGGTTCAAAAACAGCCTACAGAAAATGGACTCTGATTTATGAAAGTATGATACGTTATGAAAAGGAAGGGTTGTAAAGAGATAGCTTCGAATTTGGGGGTATCAAAACCAAAGCAAAATTTGATGAAAGTAAAAATAAAATAGATAAACCCCATAATTTATTATACCATACCTGTTCACACTGAAACACTTATCACAATATTCTGTGGATCTATATTAAAAAACTTGTTAAACTTTGTGACATATTTCCATTCTATGGAGGTCAGGCGCGAACGTACACCTCATAATTTTATTATACCTGATTTCTTCAAACTGAAACATAATTATCAAAGTATACTTACGCAGATACATATGAAAAGTCTTTATTAAAGTTTGTGCCTATTTCTATTCTATGGAGGCCAGACGCGAACGCAGACCCAAGAATTTTATTATACCATCCCTATTTAAGTTAAAACATACTTATCAAAGTATTCTTATGTACATCTATATCAAAAACACTTGTAAACGTTTTTTTTTAATTTAAAAATTTTTTATTTCCATACTTTGTGGACTAGGCGCGTACGCAGACCCTACAATTTTAATGAATCATCATTATGGCAGTGTCTCGATACATCTTCTATCATTATATGTGATCAGTTTTCTATAATAGTCAACCATATAGGAGCCTATTCGTGACCAGACACACACACAGACGTTCAGCTTTATATTATAGAAGATATATATATGTATATATATATATTGCTGATGGGTCAAAACTGATCAAGACTTAGGGTTCATTGGATTATTTGATTTTTAGGATTACAGAAATCGTCAGTTGAATGATAATTGTTATTACGGGAGCACCAGAAACCATTCTTAGAAAGGACAGAAGATTACTAATAGGAATCGATTATCCAAGATTATATACTACAATAAGATATATGTATTGGCATTATATATATATATATATATATATATATATATATATATATATATATATTAGAAACCCGGGATATGGCCTTAAAACTTAGAAACAAAATACAGTATAGTATATAATACACATGCATATAATCAAGTAACATCATAAATCACACCGTAAGGCTGGACAAATACCGTAACTAGGGACCGGAAAACTATCGTATTCCACATCGTAACCTGAAAAAAAAAACGTATCATACATATATATATATATATATATATATATATATATATATATATATAGGCGTCAAAAAGAAAGTCCGCATTTGCCATATTTTTCAAAAATCGCAAATTTAAGCTAAACTGAATGTAACTGCTTACACAACCTATACCTCATTTGATTCGCCTTTTTTTTCCTCTGTAATTTCACCTGTTCATATCTGACTTAATTGAAGTATCTACAATAGCAGGCAGGGGCGAAATCTTGCGGCTCGAGAATTTAAATCTACTGTCCTCCTGGCTTGTACAATCACAAGCCAGCTCTTGGTCACGTGACTGAGTGTATAAAACGTGAAACCGACAACAAGCTCTCTCTCTCTCTCTCTCTCTCTCTCTCTCTCTCTCTCTCTCTCTCTCCCAGCTCAGGTTGCAGCAGATATCGCCTGGGACTTTGGCCCCCAGGCTAACATGACTACCACAATCCAACATGGCTTTCTACACACACGGGCTCTCTTTCCTTCCACAGGACTAATTTTTTGCCCCTGCATTCACTACAAGACGTATCCACTGCGGTTTTCGTTAGGTGTAAAAGTCGCCATATTCAGCAAAAAAATAAATGGGGTAGCTCTGCACTTTAAGGCATTGAATTTTTCAAAGTAAGATTACACGAATTATAAAAATATAATTTAAATATCAGGGAAACCTAGAGGTATACTTTTTAATATATTCTCACTTTTATGAACTCTATCAAACAATTGTATGTTCTTAGAATCATTATATCCACGAAACAAATCAACCTCTAGTTTTGTAAATATGTTTCTAAGTAATTGTTTGATAGATTTAATTAAAACTTTAATCATAATTCTTTTAGAAATAATACACCTAAGGTTTCTTAAAAAATAAAATTATCTTTATAATTCGTGTAAATTACTTTCAATTTAAGAAATTTGACACATTAGAGTGCAGAGCTACCACCCTTTTTTCTGCCAAAATATAGAAAGTTTTACGCCTGACTTACATCGACCGAAACGTTATGAAGATAACACTTAAGATGTAAACAATTATCACATTAATCTACGAAAATAAAAATAAAAAGACTGGAGAAAACCGTCATCATTAGAAACTCATTTCACTACTACAGGTGACCCCCCAAAAAAAACAAAAGCTAAATGGAGGCCATCTAGAGCATATGCGGTAGAATGGAGAAAAAAAAAGCCAAAGACCCTAGTGTTTTGATGTGATGTTTTGAATATAATAAACTAGTTATGACCAAAGTTTCATTTCATTCGAACAAAACACTAAGAAACGGGGCCTAATTAGAGTTAGGGCCCGTTTTTTTTTGGGGGGGGTCATCCTGTATTATTAATACAAACAAGCACGAACACTAAACTCTCCTATTACCCACCCCCAACAACACGTAAACACACCAAATACTTTTCTCTTTTTTTCTCCGTTCACAGGCCTATTTAATCTACGTCGTGGGATTGGCTAATACTTTGCCCCAACTACTACTGACTACAACACTGAACTATTCTCTCCTTCAACAAGCCGATATAATATTCAATCTATCCTTATACACAAGAAACACTTTAAGCTACTAACCAGTTTCGCTCATATACATGCTACTAACGAAGATGACAAATAAAGATCTTTTTTTTGCCCTCCCCCCCCCCCGGACAAAAGGGGGAAGGACCTGTAAATTAAGCCTTGCCCGTTTGCCTGTCCGTACATTTCTCAATAATTACGCGTTGGAATTGTTTGAAATTTTGCACAAATATTAAACATGATATGAGTAAAAAAAGTAACAGAACGGATTTTTCGGGAAAACTCCAGTTGCCCCCTAGGGATACCTTTCGTTTAAAAATGGCTAAAATTGACACTTTTGTGCTTGTTAAAAAAAAAATAATTATGCCTTGGATTTTTATAAAACTTTCTGAAAAGTCGTAACTAACTTATTTCTGTATAATTTTGGTTGTCTATACTTCACAATAACTCTTGGGTGTGTCCTTCAGTGAATTTTTGGACAGGCTGTACTTGTACGAAAATATTAACCAGAGCAACATGTAAAATTTCATAAAAGAAATTAGTATTTTAGAGAAAATTTAACTTCAAAGTATTTCTCTACAGTAAAAAAATATCTGCAGCCTGATAGAGATAACTTAGATAAATTTATCCTAAAACTTATGTCAGCTTTAAATGACTTATTGGTTCCCCCGACAAAAGGAAGGTAGACCTGTAAATTCACCCTTGTCCGTTCGTCTGTCCACACTTTTCTCAATAACTACGCCCTGGAATTTTGGGATATTTTGCACAAACATTAAACATGATATGAGTAAAAAAGTAACAGAACGGATTTTCCGGGAAAACTCCGGTTGCCCCCCTAGTGGTGCCTTTCGAGTGAAAATGGCTAAAATTGAAACTTTTGTGCTTATCAAAAAAAATTGATGTCTTGAATTTTTATAAAACTTTCTGAAAAGTTGTAACTAACTGATTTCTATATCATTTTGTTTGTCTATACTTCGCGATAACTTTTACCTGTGCCCTAGGGGCTCTTTTTAGGGCTAATAAAAACACTCAAAATTTTGGCACTATTTTACCATATTTCTCCAAAATTTTCTGTGTATGTCTATTTAGCAGTGTTGCATGGTGCTGAACTCAAATTTAAATATGTTACGGCCTTAGGGACTTTTGGGCCGTAAGAGGGGGAGCAAATGAAGGACTTAGTCATTTCCTTTTTTGCATGGTGCAGAACTCAAATTTATATATGTTAAGGCCTAAAAATGGACCCTTTGTTCATTTTCACCAGGATTTGATGTCCCCTAAGGACTTTTGGGGCTAAATAGGGGAGGGGGGGGCAAATGATGGACTTAGTCATTTCTTTTTTTTTTTTGCATGGTGCAGAACTATAATTTACATATGTTAAGGCACCGTTTGTCTATTTTCACCAGTTTTTTACGTCCCCGGGGGACTTTGGGGACTAAAGGGTGGGGAGTAGCAAATGCTGAACTTAGTCATTTTTTCTATACCTCGTTTACTGTGCACGCACGGGGGACCATGCATGCTTCACTTGTTAAAAGTTAAAATAAGACTTTCTTTTTTGTCTTCATGTTTAACTAAACACTTTCCAAAGTTGGTTGAAAATAAATTGCCACAATTTGAGTAAGTAACGGAAATAAAACGAGTGAATTTAAATAAACGCATTGTATTGTCTATAATTTAATTAAAACGCATTGTGTTGTCTATAATTTAATTAAAACGCATTGTATTGTCTATAATTTAATTAAAACGTATTGTATTGTCTATAATTTAATTAAAACGCATTGTGTTGTCTATAATTTAATTAAAACGCATTGTATTGTCTATAATTTAAATAAAACGTATTGTATTGTCTATAATTTAATTAAAACGCATTGTGTTGTCTATAATTTAATTAAAACGCATTGTATTGTCTATAATTTAAATAAAACTCATTGTATTGTCTATAATTTAAATAAAACGCATTGTATTGTCTATAATTTAAATAAAACGCATTGTATTGTCTATAATTTAAATAAAACGCATTGTATTGTCTATAATTTAAATAAAACGCATTGTATTGTCTATAATTTAAATAAAACGCATTGTATTGTCTATAATTTAAATAAAACGCATTGTATTGTCTATAATTTTATTAAAACGCATTGTATTGTCTATAATTTAAATAAAACGCATTGTATTGTCTATAATTTAATTAAAATGCATTGTATTGTCTATAATTTAAATAAAACGCATTGTATTGTCTATAATTTAAATAAAACGCATTGTATTGTCTATAATTTAATTAAAACGCATTGTATTGTCTATAATTTAAATAAAACGCATTGCATTGTCTATAATTTAAATAAAACGCATTGTAGTGTCTATAATTTAAATAAAACGCATTATATTGTCTATAATTTAAATAAAACGCATTGTATTGTTTATAATTTAAATAAAACGCATTGTATTGTCTATAATTTAAATAAAACGCATTGTACTGTCTATAATTTCTTCGGCTTCCCCAAAACCAAACCAAGTCCTGAAGACAAAGTTCACTAAAAGAATGAATTCTATATTTTAGTACACGGAGACTCGTTTAAATCTCAGTAAGATATGGACACAAGTACTAAAGGTTCCCGCAAATTGTATTAGCTCCATTTAATTCGGAATTTGAGACAAATGCCTGTTTGGGGAAACTGAATGTGCCACAATTTGAATCAGCTGAATAGAACGAAAGGCGTCAATTAACATCTACATTTCCTTTGTTGCCCAAGACATGAATTTCTTTATGATTTGTCATAGAAATAAGCCACATAATTAATGTTACTCTTGATACCGTGAGTGCTAAGATTTTACTATCACGTGATATACAAAACTTTCTTCTCGGGGGGGGGGGTAGATTATACACAGGGTGGAAAGATAAAAATGTCGCCCTAGAAAAGACAACATGATTCCATTTCCGTTTGATTAAAACCGTTTTTCGGGGGAGGGGGGTTGCAGACCTTCTACTAGTTAGCTAGTTGTGCACAAATCCCAAGTCTTCTATCATATCTGAAAGTGACTAAAGGAGAACGTTACCAACGCTATCAGGAGAATCACCGGAGATCTACAGGTAGTATCTGCAAACGTTATTAAATGTGCCGAGAAATGCACAGATTTCAACGGGAGCAATACCAGCATCTTTCATAACATTACACGTAATTTAAACAATAAAAGAATGTTCCTTCTCTCTACATTTTTCTGGGATACTTTTAAATGCCCATCCTATACCAGCGCAGTTCAGTAAGGCGATTAACGAGATTATTACTCGAATACTGGAGTCAAGATCACTCAGCATCCAAATATATTTCTGTTTGTGGGACATATTAAGTAATAAAGTAATTAGCTTTCTCTTTATAAGCAGATAGACTTCATAAAATTTCTGGCGCTCTTTGTGAAAATGTTAGTTGGCTATTTTTCTTTCCTCGGCTTTTAAAACTAACTTGTATTTTAAACGTTTTAATTGATTAATTAATTTATTATTTTTTATGCTTATGTCCTATCTTATCGGCATTTTTACTCTTTAATTATATCCAGTTAATTATATCTTTTGTTCACCAACGAGTGTCTCCCATTCTACATAAATGTTGATTGCAAAGAGATTTTGAGTATAAATTTCTGTCTTTAAAATTTTATGAGTGTATATATATATATATATATATATATATATATATATATATATATATATATATATTGCTCCTTATCTTGAGTTGAGCATATTGAGAAGTGATACACGAATTACCATTAGCGCATAAAGCGATGCTCTTTGTGTAAACAAATCGAGCTTAGGTATTTCGGACGATGTCAAAACATCGTTTATTCACGAGTCGCACAGCAGCCGCCGATAGCGTAGGGGTTAGGAGCCTTGACTGTCGTACAAACGGTCGGTTTCCAATCCTGGCTTGAGGTAGTTGCTTGTCTAGCCGCACTGATGGGCTAGGAAACAGCGAAACAGTACTGTATCTGGATGACTATATATATATATGTATATATATATATATATATATATATATATATATATATATATATATATATTTATATATATATATTGTTTTTAGCAAAATCAAGACAACAAAGATTGGAATGATAACAACAAGTAGTGTATCTTTTTTTGTTCGTTACAAATGTTTCGCGACCATGCGGACAATTTCAAACCTTATATCGTTTGAAAATATTCGCAAGAACAGCCTCTCTTCAAACGTTGAGAAAAACACCTTTTGTAATGAACAATATGGAATCCGTTTTCCTTTTAAGGAAAATCATGTGATAAAAAAATTACATACATTTCTGCCTTCAGCGTTTTTTTTTTCCCCCGTTTTCCGTTTGTTGTGGATTATATATATATATATATATATATATATATATATATATATATATATATATATATATATAATATTCAATATGAAAGAGTTCATTTGATTGACCAGTATTCTGTTTTCATGCTAAAATTTAAAAACATTCCTCAATTAGCACACCGCGAGTTTAGACATGGCGATCATCGCCTAATTATCCTGGCATTTAGAGTCGCCCGGGAGAGGAGCATCACAAAGGTGACTAAAAGTATTCAGATTAAAAGTTCGATGTATGTTAGCATATAACAACAGAACACATATAAGTAAAACATATATACGTAAAACATATATAAGTAAAACAACAGTAAACAAATTCTAATGACCCAATTTTTTTTTCTTATCGAAATTCCAAACTATTCAGTATAATGCGATGACCGTTTCATACACAACCAAACAACTGGCAATTATTAGAATCTTTTATTTATGCAGTTTATCACGATTTTTCTTCCTTGGTCTTCTGATGAGCTACATAAATAAAAAAAATTCTAGCAATTCTGTGTTTATTCTTGACTAGCATCGGTACACAGCATCGCCCGGATGTCTAGAAGTGGTATAGTAAGGTTATTCAGCAACCAACCCCCTAAATAAAAACAACAAAAAAAACTAAAATAATAGCAAGTGCAAAACAAAAAATAAAAATTAGTCGCAGTAGCCAGACTCGAACCTGTAATGCAAAAGAGTATAAGGAGGTGGAAAAAGCAAACATGTTAGCTGTCTTGCCCATGTCACACTTGTGACGTCAAAGGCCTTCGATATAATGTATTTTAAACTTACGTTAAGATTACTTACACGGCATGAATGACTTTGCAAAAATATCGATGCAAAAACTGACCTCTCCTTGCAAAATATGACCCAGTTGACAGTCAAAGGATTAATCTCTTTAGCCAATTTTTACATATTTCTCATCCGAGAGATCGATCTTTCTAATGATACCAATTTTGTCTGTGTTCCTTGTGTGTGTCAAAAGTTTTTGGCAGACTTACAAACGCACACACACACACACACTTACTAACACACATCTTGCCTTTTATATAATAAACTAGCGTGGGCGCCCGGCGTTGCCCGTGTGTCTTGAGGTGTAAAAGAAAAAAGTTTTGGAGATAGGTAGGCTCGAACCTGAACCCTTGAGGTCAATAGTCTAATAACTTACCGCGACACTATGAGGGCAGCGACAATGAGAATGATTGAAGTTAAATGATTAAAAAGTTAAATGACAGATATGTAAACTTAATGAGGTCAAACATCACGCCACAGGGGAATGAATTCCTGCACTAAACTTTGGCTGCAAGCTGTGTTTATTTCCACAAGATGTTGGGGAAAACCAGCTCCCCATAAAAAGGGGAGTATCCAAATGAGTAGCAATTGTCTGATATGACGGGTTTTCCCAGCATTGATCAAAGCCTATTGCTTTCTGAACGTCACCGGCACAAGTGCCAGGGTACTCGTTTTTCTACGGATTCAGTTCTGCTTTTATACTGAAAAGCCAAACAAACACATAGAGAGTAAAAAATATCACGAAAATAGCGTGTAAAAGTCACTCAAATAAAAGATACACGTGACCTTTCGTAAATCGGAGATATTATAATCTAGGTAGTATATAAAAAGTTCTAAGAAACAGTGACCCCCCCCCTCCGAGCGTCCCCCTCCAAAAGCCTTTACCGAACATACAAAAAATGTGCACACATTTTGCCTTTTATATATATAGATAGAAGACTAGCAGGGCTACCCAGCATTGCTCGGGACTGTATAAAACAATTAGAAAAATGAAGTTGCTTTCGAACATACCTATTATTCTTAGGATAAAAGAATTTTTTATGTTTATGTATCATTTGCTATCTCGAGCAAAAGAATATTTTACCTACCTTAGGACACGTATTACACAAAATATCTATGAAATAACTGTACCTTCCATAGGACAGGTAAATTATAGCACGTATATGAAACCATTTTACCTTCGCTAGGACGGGTAATGTACAACACATATTTAAAATAATTTTACCTACCCTCGGACAGGTAATGTAAATACATATATGAGACAATTTAACATACTCTCAACTGCTATTGTACAACAATGTACGTGATTTTTAGGATGTGACAAAGAAACACTCAACATTACTTGATCAGTTTACGTGATTTTGGAATGTGACAAGTAAGCATCCAGCATTACTTGATCAATTTATCTGCTTTTTGGAATGTGACATATCACATAATTTGCGAACATATCAGCATAATTAGATCAATGTATATGATCTTTAACATAAAAAAATTCAAATGGCTCCATGTTTGTTTGGAGTGGTTTCTATAAAAAAATTTCGAGTGGCTTCATGCCTTGTCTGGAGTGATTTTCATAAAAAATTTTGAGTGGCTTCATTGTTTACGGTGAAAGAGGAGATGAACAAAAACAAATTGTTGAAAAGAAGAATGGATTGCCAAAATCAAAGTTAGAGTCATCGTTGATCTGATGCAGTTGAGGTTACAGTTTATTGATCAATCACCAGGCAAAGAACATATCGATTGGTGAAAATAGATTTCAGCTTCTCACTGACTGCGACAATTGATCTTTGATTTAAGCAATAACGATCGATGAATTTACTCAAATCAAACACGTTTTTAAACTGACGCTCATTAAAATAGTCAATGACTGACACATAGGTAATGCACATCTTTTTTTTTTCTAACCGTTTTAAAGATCATAGAAATGACCTGCGAGTGCCAAGTTCGAATCCAGCCGGTTCCATAGCAGCTTTCTCACTTACGGATGTCGGTGAACTTCATGTGGTACTAATAATGATTCTTGGAGATTTTCCTTTTGTTTTGGGATTACAACTAACTGGTATATGATAGTGTTATACACACACACACACAAAGATATATATATATATATATATATATATATATATATATATATATATATATATATATATATATAACTAGTTCATTTGCTCACATAAACCTAATATACGAAAGTATAGATTTATGCGTAAACTTTAAGTATTTACTTCAAAAGTGCTCAATACATAGGTAGAGCTAGTTAGTAATTTATAAAATATATATGGTGATTAAGCTACACTGAATATTCGGCGTTTCATCCACTATAGGATTCGTCAGGCTAATGCACGAATTCTGTGGTTGTTTCTCGTTTTTTATATGTTGAGGATTTTAGTTAGCCAATCAGCTTTCTAGTATCCACCGCGCCTCTTCCTATCAGCCAATGGGCATGCATTTTATCGAACAAAGTATCTGTTTTAGAACTAGGTTAGTGGTTTAAGGCAGACGATTTTCCTCCTTTTTTTATATATATATATAAATATACATATGTGTACACACATACATGCACACATATATATATATATATATATATATATATATATACATATACATATATGTGTGATCGTTTATGTATATTCATGTTTATTTAATTTATTTATTTGTTTGTTTTCTATTGTTTTTGTTAGTTTTAAAGCTATTTTGTATCGCTATCCTAGAGTAAGTTTTATTTTGTGAACGCAGTTGTTTGCTATTTCTCGTCTACAGTTTAATAGATTTTGGGGTTCTTTAAAGTACAGGATAGCACATTTTTCATGAAGGCATAATGTACATGGGTCGTCTAAATGTCTGCACGTGGTAGCTTGTCTTATTATTTTCCATTCGACTACCGGCGAATGTCCGCTTTCTTTGAGTTCCCAGTATTTATTCGCTAGTGTTGTGTTTATATGGTGTTTTTTTTTTAATTTTTGAATGTACTTTTGTGGTCATAGTATCGGGTTTTGAAATCTAAGGAAGTCATGTCTATGTAATATTTCTTGTTATTCAGGTTTTCTTTCGCAAATATTGTTGCTTGATAAACCACGCTTTTTGTTAGACATTTATTTTGAACTGGGCAAAGTGTGCAGTGTCTACAGTTGCATTTATCTTGTTCGTTATTAGTATTTTTATTTATGGTATGGTTGTTCTTTGCGGGGTTGGTTTGTTATTATTATTATTGTTGTTATTATTATTATTATTATTATTTCTGCTAGTGTTGGTTTTATTTTTGTCATGGTGTCTACTTTTTTATTGTTTATTTTGTTGTTGTTTACACTGTTTTTATTTAGTATTTTGTTATTATGTGCTTTAATTATCATTTCTAAATTTTCGCAACAACTGTAAGATAACTTCAAGGTATTTTTATTGAAGATTTTGTGTAAGGGGTTAGTTGCGGGAAAGGGTTTTTCAATAAGATCTAGAAATTTCTTGCCAAATTTTGTTTTTAACATTTGATTGTATGGGACCGTATATCAAATTATACTTCTTTTTCTTCTATTTTTAATTTTAATATAGTTGTTGGTGTTTTGTTGCTTATATTTGATATCGATATTTTTGTATCCACACGAAATATATATATTAAAAGTTTGACTCATGTCCAGGTAACCTACATCTAAAATTTCAAGTGTTTGGACCCAAAATTGGCGGAGGAGTTTGATAGAGTCTGAAAAGGTCAACTCTTTCAACTTTGACCTCTTTGCAGCAAAGTTTTTGCCCCAAAACTGATTAAAAAGCTTGCTCTATGCCTGAATGCACTTTATGTAAAATTTCAAACGTTTAGACCAAAAATTGGCTGAATAATTTTGTAGAGACCACATAAGTCAATTCTTTTTTTTGTTTAAATTTTGATCCCAATTTTGACTTCTTAACATTTATTGTTTTGGGCTTAAATCAAATTAAAAGTTTGATCCATGTCCAAGCAACCTACATCTAAAATTTCAAGTATTTTGCCTCAAAATTGGCGGTGGAGTTTGGTAGAGTTTTTTTGAAATTGGAAGTATCTGTATTTTCACAAAAGCCTTCTACATCCTCTTTGCTTTCGTTTCATACAAATAAATTAAACTATATATAATTAGTAAACTTTAATAATTACTTAACCTAATACCTAGCAGCTGTGTTCTAGAATTCATAAGGATTGGTTACTTAGTTCCAATTTACAATGTCTCCCCACGTGACAGAGTTAGACACAGGGTCGTTTTTTAACATGGAGAAAAGGTACAAAAATAAAAATTGTCTCAGTCGTGAAGGACTGATCCTCCACTGAAAGAGAACAAGAAATGGAAGTACAACATCTGAGGAACAGATACTACACTTTTGTTACTTGGTTACTTTGATTACTTAGTTTGTGAATTAATCCCGTACATATAAATATATAAACATATGCACATAATATTATAAGAAAGGGAATATGCGAGGGGCCTTCAATAAGTTTTCAGAATTTTTTTTGTATGAGGACTTTCACTGATAGTACACATATGAAAATCTAGTCCCTTTTGAAAGTAATCTCCTTTGGCTGTAATGCACTTGGTGTATCGTTCCAACAACTTCTGGAAGGCCCCATGGAATCCCTCTTGTGTGAGCGTGTCAATGACCCTCATCACAGCCTCTTTCATCTCCTCAATTGTCTCACAACGACAACCTCTAAGATTTTTACTTGAGCTTAGGAAATAACCAAAAGTCAGAGGGAGCAAAGTCGGGACTATAGCAAGTCTAAGGAACTGTCTGGATGCCCATCTTAGTCAAATAGTCTGTGACAAGGGTGGAGTTGTGAATGATAACCAAGCAGGATCCTAAATCTATGACATTATCCTTATCTTGTAAACATACTTAAAAAAATTCAATATCAACAAATATTATTCATCCTTAATACATACGTTTCAGAAATTTATTGGCCATATGATAAATCAGTAGAATACGAAGTCTGTGACGGTTTCTAAACCTTTTCCGTATAGGCACTTTTCTTGATAATGCACACATGAAACTCTAGTCTCTTTTGAAGTAATCTCCTCCGACTGCAATGCACTTTCTACCGTTCTGACAACTTCTGTAAACTTTATGGAAGTCCTCTTAGCATGTCAATGGCCTTCGCCAAAGCAACTTTTATCTCTTCAATTCTCGCATAACAACAGTCTCTAAGGTTTTCCCTGAGCTTAAGAAATAACCTAAAGTCACAGGGAGCAAGGTCTGCACTATAGGGAGGGTGAGGAAATGTCTGGATGTCCATCTTGGTCAAATAGTCTGTGACAAGGATGGATTTGTGAACTGGTGCACTTGCTCAAATCTTCCGCATCTTCTGTTCCTCATGAATAATTATGTGTACAGTTCCCACACTGACATCAAACTGTGCACTTATTGTCTCTATGAAACGTAACGGTCCTTATCCATGAAATTCTTTATTTGGCCAATCCATTCTGGTGTTCAGATGTCCTTACTCTTCCCACACTTCTCATCATCGCTCAGAGACACCATACCTTCCTTGAATCTCTTATGCCACTAAAAAAAAACTGATGCTTGATTCATGCAAGATGGTCCAAAAGCAGTCTGAAGCATTCCATACGTTTCTGTGACATTTTTTTTTTTCAAGTTTAAAACAGAATTTTATTGCATATCGTTTTTCTAAAGTGTCTTCACGTCAAAATTACATTTACGAAATTCACCAGCTCTGACAATCAGGCTTTAGTAGGGTGTATTCTAATTCCTGTTATAGCTGTTCATTTGAACCTGAAATCATAAAAATCGGTCAGTCATCTCATAAGATCATTTTTAGCCAGAGTGGTTTCCTGCAAACATATATATATATATATATATATATAATTATTACTATAATATTTTTTAAATACCTATAGACACTAGTGTTCAAATACCGTGTGAAATATTGTTTAAATTTAAACATGTATTTTTAAATGTCGAAACACCCAAAACATCATGACCCGCGCATGTCAGCTTAAGTGATCGATAATGAATAAATTACAAAAGTCTATATTCCAAATTTCGTGATTTATTCTTTTAATTCAGTTGATATCCACAATTCTTGACAGTATCTGTTTCGTAGCACAAAATGATTCAATTAATTATTATATCAATCAATTAATCTATTTTCCCTTAACTTATCAGAAGAAATAACAATTATCACTCCACCAAAAGGAAATAAAATGCGTTTGGACATGATTAAAAAAATCTGAAAATTGGTAGAGAAGCTACAACTACCATATAATTTGCTTATGTTACGCCATTTTGAAGGAATAAATTGTAAGATGGTCAGCATCATGAAATTTGGACTATAAACTTTTGTCATTTATTCATTATATGCTCTGTAAATAAGGATTGGTATATGTAAAAAGGAAATATAAGTGAATAAAAATTATTTCCACAGGAATATATGTACATGTATATATTTATACACATACATATATATATGTATATACATGTATATATATATACACACACGCGTGTATATATATATATATATATATATGTGTGTATGTGTGTGTACATGTATATATATCTTTATTAACCTATTCATATATATATATATATATATATATATATATATATATATATATATATATATATACTAAGTAATGTGATTGATAATTTCTCTTTCCTGTATTTTAATTAAACTAGTAATTTCACTGTTACATTGAAATACACTCAGCTCTTTAGACTATTGTTCTAATCTCCTTTAAATTATATATATATATATATATTTATATATGTGTGTGTACTAACCTGCAAAAGTTTAAATGCAATGTGAACAGACACCTTGCTACTTGCTACTCAACTCCCTACGATCCCCTGTCAGACACGATGTCAAATAGTAGTCTCTTATAGCTAAACGGAAATATGCCTTGTTTGGGTGACCAAGAGTAAAAAAAGAATCTTACCTGATTTAGGTAATGCCTCAAATTAAACTCTAAAATAACCACAAGGATTTTGCATAAAAAATCATTCACCTACCTGGAAATAAAAAAAGAAAAAAAAATTCATTAGAAAAGTCTGAAAATATGATAAACACATTTAACAATATAATAAAAATCATATTTATTCGTAATAGTGTTGGTTAGTTTTTTTGGTTTTTTGGTTTTACGATATATCAACTCTTTTTAGGTTATTTAATGCTGAATACAGTTCTTTATATCCTCGGATGTTTGCTTATGGTGTTTGGTTTAATTGTTTGCAGAGAAAAATTGTTGGTCATTATTTTTGACTTTGCAGAACATTATTGAGTTTTGCAAAAGGAAAAAAAAAACAATAATATTAGATGCCCTACTCAGAGACCAAGTGGAACTGGAAGCAATGTTAGTTAAAGGGCAACTCCAGATTTCGTACAGCCCCCGAACAGGATCTCATCACTGGATATCTCTTCAGATCATACACAGGACCTGGGGGGAAAACTCTGATGAGGGATTATACATTTACAGTCAGGCCAGCAACTTTAATAACAGATTGGACATGCGGAATATTTACAATGTCTAATTGGTAATCTTTCAGTATAATTAACAGCTGAGAAATTACATTATATGTATATATATATATATATATATATATATATATATATATAAATTCAAACAATTTCTGAACGTTCCAAGTGTACCGATCGGTAGAAAATCAAATTTTAGTATGTTTTTAAAAGTTATATTTTCATTATATTTATATATATATACACACACACACATATATATATATATATATATATATATTATTTATCAGGAACAAATAACTTTTACAAAACATATTCACATTTAATATTATACCGATCAGTATACTTTGAATGTTCTGAAATTGTTTGAATTTATTTTTTATTTAAAAATTATATTTCGTTGAAAACTCTCTTTTTGCAAATCAAAATAGCTGCTTCACCTGTTGTTGTTGTTGCTGCTGCTACTGCGAATTCATTTAGCAAGGAAAATAGCTTTTAGGAAAATGAATTACCTTACCACTAATCCTAAGTTCTACTGGCAAGCTTCCCCCCTGAACTTAGGGCTAGTGGTAGGATAATTAATTTTTTCCTATCTCTAAATCCTAAAATTTGCAACATCCTCCCCCTCCCTCCAAAATTGACGTCATCTTTCATTTTGTCTTGTTCAGATAAGTCATATTAATCATAAGAAATTTAGATAAATCTTACGCACAGTTTCAACACTTTAAAATTATATAGGTCGGTAGAAAATAAAATTTTTATGCAAAAGTTATTTCTCATATGTGTTTTTTCATTTTGATTTAAATTTCTTGTCTGTTAATTCTATGTCAAAATTATTGTCTGATTATCTGATATTAATAACCAAATTATCTGATATTTATAACCAAATTATCTGATATTTATAACCAAATTAATTGCTGACTATTTCAAAGAATGCTCTTCTCTTTTCAGTCACTTAATCATACTCAACCAATCAGAGTTTTGCATACGCATTTTATTTTAGTATTCAGTTTGCATCAGCATCCAATATATCATCCAATATATCATCCGCAGTCTCGGATTTTTTCAAATAAAAGTCTAAAAAAGATAATTTGGCTAAAAAATATACAGAGAGGCGCTACGCAACGTTGGCATGCGCTGAAGCAACGAAAATTCAAAGTCGATAATTGACTTAAAAAATTGGCCTATGACCCTGAGGTCGTCTTTGAAGACAACATCCAACTCGTGAGGACCGTGTGCGTGGAGGAAACAAATAAACAAAAAAATCTGCAGATGATCAGTGGACGCTGTCGAACGGGACAAAAATGTCATCATTATTTAAGTTGTTTGTTATGCTTCATTTGGTTGTCTCCCTTTTCCTCTTTTCTAGGGCGACTTGTTTTACAGGTTGGAACGATAAAATTGTCGCCCTAGAAAAGACATGATTCCATTTCCGTTTGATTAAAACCAGTTTTTTGGGGAGGTTTTTGGTGAAGACAATTGTGTACAAATCCCAAAAGCAATATAAGCCGTCTATCATGTCTTAAAATGACACAATGTTCAACGAGCAAGATCGGAGATGCGCCACTGTACAACTCATGCTCCTTACTAATTACAGGTAATAAAAACAGGACCATTGCCAGCACCCTCAAAATGCATCGCTGGATTGCCATGAATAACAGGGATGTGCCCAGGGTGATGAAAACAAAGTTTTGGGCCACGGTTATGGTCTTTGGTGTGGTTTCAAGTGAGGGCCACATCATGCCACCTCACATCTTCGAAGTTGACTTGAAGTCGACACCAAAGCATACCTGGATGTGCTGAAGAATGTGGTGATCTCCTGGTGCAATCAGGTGGCCGCTGGCAGACCCTGAAAAGACGACGTGATTCCATTTCCACTTAATTAAAATCAATTTTCTTCTTTTTTTTTTTGGTTGCAGACCAACTACTAGTTGGCCAGTTGTGTAGAATTCCCGAGAGCGATAAAAAGCCTTCTATCATCTCTGAAAGTAACACAATGTTCAACAAGTAACACCAGCTTGATAGTATCTTGCCACCACTACAGGATCACACGTCCATCTCACTTGGCTGCGTTTTTCTCTCCTCGACCACACGCCAGCCATAGCTAACCATTTCTTGTCTTCAATTTTCATGTCCATCTTTCCTGACGCATACTTTTCTTCTCCTCGACCACATGCTGTCCTTTTTTTTTCTTTCTCTTGTGATGCAAGCCCGTGCACACATCCTAATTTGCATATGTGCATTAACGGCTACTGCTGCTAATATCTTCATAAGCCAGCTATCCTACAGCTGCTGTTGATATTTTCACCCGTGCTCTCTTACAACAGCACGCCTATCGATCTGAAAATAACTGCTCACACATAACCAACAACATCTGGGGTTTATGACTATATCATTTCTCATAGTTCTCCGGAAAAGGGAGATAGTAATTGTTATAAGTGCCTTAGGAAAGCTTTCAATAGTCCAGACACCAACCATCGACAACCGCATCCTTTAAACAATTTTAAAACATAACTCAATCCCAAAAATTGAGGAATAGTATAGAAATGTATAGAAATAAAGTCTTAAAGAAACTTTCAGTAGACCAATTGGTCATAAACTGTTTTTCACTTCCTGCTTTAAGATTTAAATTCTGCTTTCTTGTCCGTATATGCTATAATAGGTGAAAAACAGGCAATTACAAACTTAGTAGGAGATGGGTCACTTGATGAATTAATTGTAAATTAGCAGGACCTGTGGAAATTCCACAATGGACTATTTCATATGTAATATATTGACGTTGGCATTCTGTGGATGGAGACGCTCTGATATTATTGTAGCTCTTTTGTTAAAACTGCATAAGTATTTATCTAAGTTAGTAGGTTCGGCTGGCGCAGCTCAGTTGTAAAATACGCTTAAATATGATATTTTAATTCTTGCAGATTTCGTATATATTATAATAGAGTTAATGTTCTATCGATTTTTATATATTATAAAGTTCTGAGTTCAAAAGTAAAAAAAATATATCCATATGACTTGGGTGAATCAGCTTAAATTGAAATTGAAACCAAAATTCATAAGGAATATATGTGTGTGTGAGTGCTGTTTATTTGTCAGTGGATAATTATATTTTAATAATAATACAATATATATATATATATATATATATATATATATATATATATATATATATATATATATATATATATAGTCTTATTTGTAGTATTCCGAATTATACTGTGTTTATATAATTCAGTAATCGTTCATATACCAGTAAATTTTAAGCCAAAAAGACATGACTAAAACTTTAAGCTACAAAAGTATCATATTTCATAATTGAGCATTCATATACTGTTTTAACAAAAACCAAGACTTCAAAAAAAGAATTGATAGCAACAAAAAGTGTATTTCATTGTTAGTTACAATTGTTTCAAGACTATTTGGACAAATTCAAACATTATGTCGTTTGAAAATTTTCACAAGAACAGCCTTTCTTCAGACTTATTGAATAAAAAGCACTTTAACAATAAAACATTATGAAAACCATTTCCCTTATAAGGAAAAGAAAACAAGCGAAAGTATTTTACCTCTATCGCATCCTTGCAAAGTATTTTTTAAAGATTTATATATTTACCTATTTTCGTATCTCCACTTAAAAAAAAAATTCAAACAAGATATCATACAATGTTATCACTAAATATATATATATATATATATATATATATAGTGGTAACATTGTATGATATTTTGTTTATCGTATTAATATATAGATTATGACTAATTAGAACAATTAAAGTGGAAAATTTTAAAAACATAACTCAATCCCAAAACTGATGAATAATCTAGCATATATTTTGTGTGATTAAAATATATAGTAAAAAAAAGTCTTAGGAAAACAAATGCAGATTAACTCATCTGTAGTACTTACCAACAAAAACAAACGCCCACGTGTTTGTGTCTTGTATAGGCATGCGCGACAACAAAACTTGGGTTTTTATAAACGGAAGTCTCGAGGTTGTCAGGAATCTACCGGCGCATGTGCAAGAGGAGGGATTGAGATAGTGGTATAAAAGGCAGGTCGAGTGAGAAGGTTGTTGTTGCTGTTGTTATTGGACGTTACAGTGACGCATGCGTTAGCAGGTGATTAAGAGGCTGTTTTTTTTTGTGTGTCAAGTCGCGCACCTCGGTTAAGGTCATAAGCTATTTCGGCCATTTCGTTTTGTCTCTTTTCCTGGACAACTATGGCTGGGGCAAAGTTGGATTTAAAACTGATACCCGAATTCGACGGATCCACTTCTGTTGTCGACTGGGTCGAAAGGGTTGAGCTGACCTGCAACCTCTGTGAAGTAAAGGGGGTGCATACCGTGATTCCCCTGAGATTGGCTGGAGGCGCCCTAAGTGTATATCAGCAACTTAGTGCCGTGGAGAAGGCTGATGTTATACAAGGCATTTGCCATGGATCCCTGCACGGCCTACGAAACATTTGCCTCTAAGAAGCTCATGCCAGGAGAAACCGTGGACGTCTTCTTCGCGGAGCTGAAGAAACTTGCAGTTCTATTTGGCAATGGAGTGGTCAGCCAGCAGTCGGTCCTTGTTGATGGAACCCCACGCCATGTGCACGATCTTCGCCCAGCTAGTGAAGTACATCCCACAACTACAGAGAGTGATGAATCATCAGATGATGAGCTGCTGATGAGTGAGGTCACCGAGCAAGAGAGTGGTAGTTGTAGTTCGTCTGATCAGGCAGAACCAGAACCAGAACCAGAACCAGAACCTGAATCCGAGATTGTAAATACCACCCTTCACAGAAGCCAACGAACTAAGAGTCTTACTTACGAACTAAGAGGCCATCCCCGTCAAGTACTTACCAACAAAACAAATGCCCACGTGTTTGTGCCTTGTATAGGCATGCGCGACAACAAAACTTGGGTTTTTATAAGCGGAAGTCTCGAGGTTGTCAGGAATCTACAGGCGCATGCGCAAGAGGAGGGATTGAGATAGTGGTATAAAAGGCAGGTCGAGTGAGAAGGTTGTTTCTGTTGTCATTGGACGTTACAGTGACGCGTGCGTTAACAGGTGATTAAGAGGCTTATTTTTGTGTGTGTCAAGTCGCACACCTCGGTGAAGGTGAAGGTCATATCATCTTCCATATAATAATACAAATTACAATTTGCTTATGGTTTAACTGTACAGTTGCAGTTCTTGAAAATACGGCTTATTAAAAAAAAAGAAAGAATTATCATTTCCTGTTCTAACAATTTTGAGTATTAATAATTTTTGAATCTTTCTGTGCATCGATTAATGTATTCAGATTCTCTTCGTATCGTCTTGAAAAGATCCATTCAGAGGAGAGGTGTAGGCCATGTCGGTCCGATATTTTCATTGGCCTCTAATCAGCACATAACAGTAAAAAACAGCTCGTAGGAAAGAAATTACACAACAAAAACATTGGATAATTGGATCAAGCCAAAGTAGTTTAACATCAGAGCTGGCGCTATTTATCACTGTACTTCCTGGCATGACAGGTAGGATATTGTTGGGTGGGTGTAAGTTGGTAAAAAGGTATGTTTGTAACAGTGCTCTGCAGGCCTCTACAATTTTATCTTTCATTCACTTAATTAAAATCTCAGGAAAAATTATATATGTTACATAACTGAAGAGTAGCTAATCAAAAATCGGCACCATGCTGACTTGATTTGATTCTGGTTTGATGACGAGTGTACTGATGTTGGCGATGCTGAGGATTGTAGTAATAGTCTCTTCTTCTAGTCTAGTCATGTTTGAACTGAAATACACTTAACAATAGTGAACAGGGCTTGTTTTAAAATAGACATACCAGCAATGATCGAAACGTCTATAGCCACTGAAAATTCATAAAAAAAAAGAGAGAGAAAGAAAGCAAGCGAAAGCCACTTCATTCTCTTTCAGCTTTGACGTAACCCCAGATATTTGAACGCTATCATTGAACGGCAATAAAACAAAGACTGTTGGAGTAATGCTTGGTGGATAAGTCAGTCATAGACTGAAGTTTACTTCTCACCAAATTTGGTTGAATTACAGAAAGAATTGTGAATTTTATAAAAACGATTCCATGGGAGGCAATTTTTATGGTCACCTAGTAATTATAATAAAACTAGCATGGAGACCCGACGTTGTCCGGGATTGAATTAGGATCTAGTACTTTTATTGTTACCGAAATTGATGAAATTGCCCATTTTTCAATCAAATAGATCTAGTCGGAGACTCACCACTGGAAGGAAGCATCACATGCCTCCCATTGACTTAGTCCACAATACAGTAGAACCCCCGGGATACGGTGGCCCCGGGATACGTTTTTACCCAGGTTACAATGCGGGAATATTTTTCCCCACACTTGGTTACGGTATTTGCCCCGCAGGAGAGTGTTATTTATAATATTATTTGATTATATACGTGTGTATTATATACTGTACTGTATTTTGTTATTAATTTTTAATATTTCTGCATAAAATGTTACTTAGGCCCTGCCATACAGCGATTTCACCTTACAATTCCAAATCCAGAACCGATTAATGTAGTATCCCGGCGTTCTACAGTATATTATAATCTACATTGCAGTGTAAAGAACCTACTGTTGATTTTGTAAAAATATTTTTATAAAATGACTTGAATTTAAGTTTAAAATGCAAAAGTCAAGTATCATGGTTCTATTGTGCTTTAAAACAGAAAAATGCACACCTGTCTTATTAAAGAAATTACTGTTGATTTTATATGCCGGGTCTTTCTGCTTGTGTGGTAATAAAACTTCTCAAATGCACTTGTAAAATTAGGCTGTATAAGAATGTTAACCTTGGTCTAAATTGAACTGTTCCTTCTTCGGATTTTTTTTTTTTTTGGATCATCGATTTTTTTTTTATTCATCAGAGGCATTCCAATATATGTTCCTATGTAGGAACTCTGATAAACACAATGTATATTTATGTGAAACTTCAAAAACATCAGCCCAGCCGTTGAGGAGTCTATAGAATCTCTCTCTCTCACACACACACACACAAGCTTTTTATATATATATATGTAGAGATTCACTTTCTTCATTCCATATATGATTGCTGTTATATGTTACAATTTTGCGTTTTGACAGGTATGAAAAGAAGTCCGCTTGATTTTTTTTCTCTCTTCAGCTTCACTGCTTGGAAATGTGTCACAGAATGAATAAATAAGTGACGTAATTATCAACGCTGTCTCAGAAATGGCACAAGGCTACATGACAGAATGCCTACTGGAGAGAACTTGAATGCCTACTAGACACTATCTTCGAGTGTCTAAGGTCTCTCTGTACAGGGGTTTCTCAGAACAACCTGGCATGAGGATACTTTTTCCATAGAAGTAAACCCTGACCAAATATTCAAAATCACATAGTATTCACAGCCCAAATAAGATCTCCTCACTACGGCTACCCCACAGCTTTTCCGAGGAATGGTGCACCTTCTCCAAGTGATATTACCTCAAGTAATAGCACGAAGTTGGACACTCCACCAGACTAGATAAATTATTGTCCTGGAATCCAGTAAGACTATGAGACCAACATAAAAGATATACTACAACATATAAAAATGGTTAATTGGGGAGAGGAAAATTATGTTCTCAATTTTTTACTAACTCAGTGCTTGAGAGATAAAGAACTTTAATGGGACATTCGAATATCTATGTATCTCATATAGAGTTCAAGTGTTAGCCCCAGGTTGTGGGCCCCTTGATTTCTGAGAACTTCAACTGAAGTAAAATAAAACAAGAAAAGAAGCAAGTGACTATATACCTACATAGATAAATATACATACACACATAATTGTATTACGTCGATAATCCACCTAACATAATCTATAATATAAATCTCACCTATTTGTTTAAATGTATGTATGTATGTATGTATGTTTGTATGTCTGACTAAAACTTTCGGCATAGGTGACAGATTTTCACGAGATTGGTATCATTTTGAAGCTCGGCATCTCGGGCGACAAAAATCGAAAAATTGGCCCAAAACATTAATTCCTTCACTTTCGACTGGGCAGTTTTCTACAAGGACGGGTCGATATTTTCTGAGCCATTTTTGCAAGCCATCGTATTGGTTGGATTGACTTTGCCTGATTTTAACGTTCCGAACTTCTGGTCGCCTCATGGAGTAGCGGTAAGATGTCAGATTTTTTTTCACTTTCTTTTCTGCCTCCACGTCATGGATTCGAGCCTTCCGGTCTAATACCAATTTTATTTTCTTTTTTTGCTCAACACACACCTCCGGGCAAACAGGCTAGTCTAATATATAAAAGGCACCATGTTTGTCTGTCTCCATATTTTCAAGCTCTATCTCTTCGGTTAAAATAGTTATTAAAAGGTCAAAAATGGTTCAAAATTGAAATCTCGTTATACATTTTGTACATTCATCTTAGTTTTTTTTAATTTTTAATCAGTTCATATGTGTGTCACGTTGGTACAGTGGTAACGTCACCAGCTTTGAATGCTACAGTTTCGGTTTCGATTCTAGCTGAATAAATACTTTTTTTTTTTTTTTTTTACTTTTGAAATCACGACTCTATAATAATATATATCGAATCTGGACAAATTAAAATATCATTTTTAAGCGTATTTTACGCCCGGGCAATGACGCCCCCACCCCCAGCTAGTATATAATAAGTCATTGCTGCTAATAGTAAACGTCTTTTCTTTAACAATTACAAGAAACCTTCTCAACCACTGATAGCCGTGAATAATGATACACTATTTGAAAGTACTTCGTTCAAATTCCTCGACTCGACATTCACAGCCAACATGAAATAGAACAATACATTGAGGACATTGCCAAGGCTGTTGCAAAGAAGGTGGGCTCTCTTTAGTGTGCTAGAAAGTTTACACACATTAGTGTATCTTCTACCTCTACAAAGTGACTATTCACCTATGCATGGAGTATTGTTGCCACATCTGCTACTAGCCTCTCACGCTTAGGGTTAAAAAAATAAAAAGAGTCGCCAACCTGATAGGTCCCGCACTAGCAACTAACCTCCAACCTCTTTTGACAAATGCCCATGCAGTAGGTGATTATACTGCTTCCTAATATGATTTTCACAAATCTTAATACCCCTTATGTCAAGTCTCGTGTCTTTAGACCGAAAATTGACAACGATTGATTGAGTTATTGTGTAGGGAAATGTAAATAGACACACACACACACACACACACACACACACACACACACACACACACCTAATGTCTGGATGCAAGATCCTTCTAGCCGGTTATTACACTGCTCGCCACAACAAAGTATGTAGATACTTACATTGGAAGATCTGTGGAGAGATGCAACTAGATAGGTCGTCGAACATCTGGGAACATGAACCACCACCGATAACATCAAATGGAAAAGTGACAGTGTTCTACGACAAAGACATACAGGCAGGCAGATACATAAAAGACAAGGTCATCAAGCCAGATATAGTAATATGGAACAAGCCCAAAATTATCGACGTCACAGTTCCAAACGACTTTGGCCCTAATAGAGCAGGACGGGAAAAGATAACAAAATATCAGGACCTAAAAAATGGTCTACAAACAACATGGTCTCTGAAAGAAATAAACATCATACCAGTTGTGACGGGAGCAACTGGCCTAATAAAAAAGAACCTTCAAAATACTTAGAAGCAATCCCTGGAAAACCAAGCTGTAAGGAAATACAGATAGCAGCCATAAAGGGAACAGTGTCTATTCTAAAAAGAGCCCTCGGATATAAATTTAAACTGTAATAGAATCAAGTGTAAGCCCCAGGAAGGAGCCCCTTGATCTCTTCAAACTAACAAAAGTAAAATAAAAAAGCTCCAAACACAATGTAATCCATGATATTTAAGTCTGGTTTTTTAAGGGGCAATCCTGTGGTACAAGGAAACTGAATCCCTTAAATTTCCCGCCTTTCTAACGACCACCCTATATAATATTATAAAAACAAAAGGCATGAATCCACTTTACCCTGCATATTTTTTAAATTATAATATTCTGTTAGTACCAAACCACTCTTCAACAAGCACCTTACAGAAGCTGTAAAAATATCAGTAAAGGGTAGAAAATCAAACTAACAAAAGTAAATTTTTTTTTAAAAGTAAACATTTTATATATATATATATATATATATATATATATATATATATATATATATATAAAATAAAATTTGGATTTTACTTGTACAAATGGAAATTCTTTTAACTTTCTTGAAGTTTTACATTTGAATTTTACCATCACTGGATTTTTTGTTTTCCACCTGACTATCCATTCATGTGTAATCACCTTTTTCTTCACTATATTCCCTCTGCTTCACTTTTTTTGTTTTCAAGTAAGATCTTTGACTTACTTGTTGTTTCATCAAATACTTCTGCATGCAAAATCCGATTCCGCATTTTGCTAATTGCTCTGATGAGAAGGAAAGTATTTCTTCGAAACTCCGCGGATTAAGGACTATCCATTTATCTAGTGTTTCCTTTTCAGATTAAATATGTTTTTAACTCATTTCAAAGTGTTTTTTAACATATTTTATTAACTGTTTGCTCATATATAAACACAGATTCATAAATGAACAGTATGATGATGTATGTAAGTAAAATCTGGCCCGTAAGTTACAAAGCTGAAAGGAGAGCTAATTATAAATCGACAAACTGAACTGATTTGTTTCTGGCCTGATGACGAGTGTGTTGGTGATAACGATGCGGTTGTCTATAGAAATAACCTGTTCTTCCAGTTTGTCATCTTCGAATTGAAGCACACTTCTCCATGTGACAAATAAATTGCTTTCAAATAACCAGCAACGTCTACTTCTTAGAGTCAAGATTTAACAGAGTAAAACCGAGGCTATCGAAATACGATACCAGTGAATCTGAGAGTGTGACGTCATTACCAGACCGGGATGTAGGTAAAGTGTCTCTCTCGGTAGCTGTGGTTGTCTACAGTTTGCTGTCCAACATAGTGTATTTTTGCGTTGTCCCAAATTGTTGGTGAAATTATCCAAAAGGCCCCAAAGTACATATATTTTCTTTTCCAAAAGGCCCCAAATTACATATATTTGCTTTTACAAAAGGCCCCAAAGTACATATATTTTCTTTTCCAAAAGGCCCCAAATTACATATATTTTCTTTTCCAAAAGGCCCCAAATTACATATATTTTCTTTTCCAAAAGGCCCCAAAGTACATATATTTTCTTTTCCAAAAGTCCCAAATTACATATATTTTCTTTTCCTAAAGGCCCCAAAATTACATATATTTTCTTTTCCAAAAGGCCCCAAAGTACATATATTTTCTTTTCCAAAAGGCCCCAAATTACATATATTTTCTTTTCATAAAGAGACGGAGCAAGTCTCTATTTGGATACGTGCCATTAGAAGGAAAAATGTTATTCCCCATAAATATAGTAAAGTAAAAGTAATGTTATTTTTATTAATTAAACGCGTATTTAATTAGAATTGTATTCAAGTACTTTCATAACGTTTAATAACAGTTAATATAAATTAAAGAAACAATAGTGTTTATTGCTAATACAGCAAATATTATGTCGATATTTTTAACTGTTTATTTTCTTATGAGGCTAAAATTATCTGTTAGGAAAGTTGAAAATTTAATTTAATTTTGTTTTAGTTTTTACAATTGTAAACAATTTTTTTTCTTCTTTCTCTCGACGGCCTCGGTCAAACCGACTTATATAAAAAGAAATTACACAGCAGAAAAGAACACTGATAATTTTATAAATCTGAAATAGTTTGAAATCAGAACTGGCGCTACATACCGATGAACTTCCTGACATCTATAGAGTGCTAACTTATCTCTATTTATTCAGTTTGCGCGAGCCTTTTCTAGTCTCACACAAAAACACGAGTTCACATTTCAAGTCATATTACTTGTCATATACATACGCGCACACAAACATACGCGCCCACGCCCACACGCGTACATATATTCACGTTCGCGTACATACACTCACATTTACGTGTATATACATACACACACGCTAACGTACACACATGTACTCACATACACGCACGCATAGACAACGTCACTTACCCTTTCAAAGGAAATCCACACATGCGCAAAAGACCAGCGGAAACACCTATAAAAGAAAGAGCAATAAGCGGCTTCTTCCTTTTAGGACCAGCTTTCGAGCTGTACGGTCTACGGACCGACAGCGTGCCTTTTCGGCAGGCACGCGCGTTCCTCATACCACTTGCTACTATGTGGGACAAAAAGCTAACAGACCGTACGTACACTTTATACGCTTTCTCTCTACATGAACTGGATTGACATTCTCACTTTTTCTCTCTCTATATATATATATACAACTTGTCCCAGAGAACACCACCGCGTAGCTGACTTCTAACAAGGCGCACAGTTTAACTGATATCAACCCTCTATCCTTTTCTTTGTCTACACGATGGACTGCCATTTCTCGTTCCATTATATTACTCACTTCTCTTCCCACGCGCGAACAAACGATAGTGAGATGAACACACATTTCCTTTTTCTTTCTACAACACCAGTCCCGCAACAAACGATGGTTACACCCGAACGCGGACATGAACACGTGTTACACCTAAAACATTCATTCTTTCAACAGTAAATAAACGACACGTTTATCTTATCCAGCAATTGAGTTTTTGTTTCCTTCATTCCATTCGTTTCATTATTTTCTTTTGTAACGGGATTAGGATTTATATGTCCTAGTCCTCAACAAGTTTTCTTTTTAACAATTTTTCTTTCTTGAAATCTCTTTCACACAGAAGAGACATTGCGAGTTTATCTCTACTCTATCATTTCAGAGCAGATGCTCAATTGAACTTCAGTCTATGCTCTCTCTCTCTTTCTCTGCAAAACATTCACAACAAACACTCGTCTAGCTGCAACCACTGTTTCTACTCTCTTTCTGTGCCTAAATCACTAATTCCTTTCCCAGAACTGCTGGGGGCTGTTTTTCAGCTGACTACCACATTGTCGTTTTCAAGTTCAATGTAAACAAGTTCTTGTCAAGCTGTCCTCTTAAATAATCAAATTCTACCCAATTTCCGCCACAACAAATCATTATGCTGTTGTCTAACTACCACCTTACACTCATTTACCTTTATTTTTGAGTGGCTTTCAGGCCTTGATAAGAGGTGCCTGATATATTGATTTAAGCAAAAGTTTGTCATATTTTTTCAACGTTTTTTTTTTCTGATAAAATTTTTAAAGATTTTCTCTCCATTGAAACTTCTTTCCCACAGAAGAGATTTTGTGAGTCTTTCTCTTCTCTATCATTATTTTTAGGTAAATACTCAATTGCAAAACATTGACAACAAAATCTACCGCTCCAGAAGATATCTCACTACTGATGCAATTCTCTATCTATATAAAAGCCAAGTACGTCCAAGGATGGAATACTGTTGCCATATCTGGGCAGGAGCTGCTAAAAACAGCCTATCCTGCCTTGACAGAGTACAAAATAGACTTCGTGACTTAGTGAGGGATGCCCTTTTCTCTACCCTGCAACCTCTCTCCCATAGAAGAGACGTTGCGAGCCTATCCTTGTTTTATCGTTATTTCCATGGCAGGTGCTCGTCTGAACTCCAATCTCTGGTCCCCCCTCGCCAATCTTTCATGAAAAACACCCGTCTAGCTGAATCCACTGTGAAAAATTTCCCCCACTCTATATCTGTGCCTAAATCAAAATGCGGATTCCATGAACAAAGCTTCTTTCTTAGAACTGCACGCCTGTGGAACTCTGTTCCGTCTGCCTGCTTCCCACCGGACTACAACTTGGATGTGTTCAAGTTCAACGTTAACAAATTCCTAATGAACCGCCCCCTTAAGTAAACACTTCATCAAATCTCCACACTAACGTAATGTACTTGCAATAACCCTTATCTCTGAGTGGCTTCCGGGCCTTGATAAGTGGTGATCACTGTGTAAAAAAAAAACACTCGTCTAGCTACAACAACTGTTAACAACTTCGCCCACCTGTTCTTGAATCTAAAAACAAATTTCATAAACTTCCGAGTAAAAAAGATCTTTTTTTTTATACAATTCTGAATTTTTGAAATGAGATGTGAATGCTTATGTTATGTTGATTAATCGGACTATTATTCTTAGCTTGGGTGTTATTAGAACAACGTTTCGGTCGCTGCAACCTACGACCTTCTTCAGGTGTTGAGAACATGCTTCTTTTCCTCTACTAAGGAAAAGAGGATCGGCTCTGCATTACAAGAATTTGAACCGTTGGTGTGAGGGTGTGTCCGTACTTCATAAAGAAGGTTCAATCTTCATGGGTCACTAAGATATTTTTTAAAGGTTTTCTGATAACTCATTTTTAAAAAAAAAACTAATTGTTAATATTAGTGAAAAAATATTTTACGAAACAGAGGATCGATACTCGTGTTTTTTTGTTTAAAAAAAAAACACAATGCAGGGGAGGGGGCAACTCTAAGGAAAAAAGGAATTTTTTATGCTTATTGGTTTTTGATAACTATTTTTTAGATTTGTTTTTTGTTAATTTATTTTAACAGAGTTTTTTTTGTCGACAATTAATTTATCATTTACAAAAAAAAAAGCAAATTTTAGTTTGGGTATTTATTAATAATTAAAAAATACATTAAAAAATATAAATAGTAGACTTTGAAGCTCAAGTTTCCACTAATTTTGGTGGACTTTATGCGGCAGTACGAAAAACAAAGGCAAGTATTTTTGTGTCTTATTAGAAAACCGAAAGCAACAAACTGCACTGGAAATTGAGGTGTGTCCACAAAGGACAGGTATGTGCTGTCGTTCTTTGTCAGGTTCAAAACCCACGGTACCGATGTTGTAATGATTTTCTGTAATACATATATAAATAAATATTATGCTCTTATTTCTTACTGGCAAAGATAACTGTGCTTTGCGCAGAACAATGCTCTGCACTTGGGTAGCCACGAAGCAGATACCCAAACATACAGCAAAATCCTGATCTTAAAAGTTGACCTTGACTTTTGAACTTGACCTGGAAAAAAGTGTGCACCATCCCTAGGTTCGATACCCTCATCATGTTAGTTTTGATCATGATCGCTCCAATGATGTGGGTTGTAAGAGAGTATATATACATAGACTATAACCTTGGCCTTTGACATTTACCTTAAAAGTTGATCTTGACTTTTGAAATTGACCTTGAGAAATGGTGTGCAACATCCCTAGACTGGGGACTATCATCCTGTCAGGTTTGGTTATGATCAGTCCAGTAGTATAGGCTGTAGGAGAGTTTTACATACAGATATTCACACACGAACGCTATTACTTTATATATAGAGATTTTTCTCAACAATCGAGCACTCTGCTGGAGTTCTCTCTCACAGGTCTTACAGATTATATATATATATATATATATATATATATATATATATACAATTTTTTTTATATTATATATAGGCGTGTACATATTTGCTTTTTTATACATAGATATATCTGTAGTCATCAACACACAGTACTGTTTTGTTGTATCACAGCTCATCAGTGCGGCTAGACTAGCACTTCTCCCGAGCCGAGGATTGAACCTAAAACCATCGCGTTGACATATTTGTGGTCATCCTCTTTATATACGCATAGATATATACACCTCTTCATTTGTATTTATTCTTTTTATTTAATTTTAATCCCAAGCAAGGCTTAGTGCCACTTTGATGTAGGGGACTACTATCGGGGGCATAAGTTGCAGGGATACTATGTAGAAAAGTGAGCAGCAAGATGTCGATTCACATTACACTTGAACTTCTGCATGTCAGTACAGTTGGGAAAGCAGGAACCTGGAACAGAGTTCCAAAGTCTATCAATTCTGGAGAAGAAACTATTAGAGTAGAAGGCTTTCTTACACCTAGAGATCTCTACTGTGTAGGGGTGGGATTTTGCTGATTGTCGTGTTTGTTGGGGGTATTTACATCAAGGGGGAACAAGGGCTTGTAGTTCGTCAGGGCATTCACCATTAAAATACTTGTAGAACAGGCAGAGAGGTGCAATATTACGTCGATGAGATCGAGGTTGAAGCTTTGATGACAGTTCAGAACTCATCAGATTAGCGACTCTTTTTTTAACCCGGTCCAGGAGTGAGAGACAAGTAGCAGATGCACCAGTCCAAATGTGACCACAGTAATCATACATGGGCGAATGGTGGCCTTGTAGAAATACAGGATACTTTCAGGCGCAAGTAACTTTCTAGCACGGTAGAGAGAGCCCAACTTCTTTCTTTGCAGCAGCCTTGGTAATGCTCTCAATCTATCTGTTCTAACTGATGCTCCCTATGAACATTAGGCCGAGGAGTTTGAAAGAATCCTTTTTATATATAGATAGATATATAAATATCTTCCTTTATAGATATATATAGATGATGATGAGAGTGTACGTAGATTACTGTTTTAAAAATAATAACAAAATAAATAAATAAAAATATTATATATACGTCCAAACTAATTACTGAACATTAGGCCAAGGAGTTTGAAAGAATCCTTTCTCTCTCTCTCTCTCTCTCTCTCTCTCTCTCTCTCTCTCTCTATATATATATATATATATATATATATATATATATATATATATATATATATATATATATATATATATATATATATATATATGCATATATATGTATATATGAACAAATGATTAATAAAATATGTTAAAAGACATCTTGAAAAAGAGTTAAAAACATATTTAATTTTAAAAAAGGAAGCACAAGATAAGTGGATAGTTCCGAGACTTTCACGTGCATATCTAAGCTGACCTAATTATTAACGCTAACTTTCGCGCTTATTGTCTGGGGCAGTTTGACCTTGCTTTTCAAATTTAAATTGTCACCGTTTTTTCGGGGTTTTTTTTTAAGCCTTAATTATTTTGATTCATCCAGCCTTGACAGACGTGTTTCAAATATGATCTCTAGTACTTTTCTTTTAATGATTTGGAATTCATTCCATTTGCACTTTTTTCCAAGGAACTCTGCCTTTTGGAT
>NC_136526.1:18392364-18409864 GCF_053919585.1 Euprymna scolopes | reverse complement strand
AGGAGAGGTGTGGTTGGGATTGCGCAACCCTTGTCTCATAATTACATGCACAGCTGCCCCTACAGAGGGTATCCTTTGTCTTTCGAGATAAACGGAGGCATCGATATGTAAAATTATCCTCACTTAAAGAGAAACCCCACCCACTGTGAGGCTGAAATGATATGAAAAGATATGAAAAAAAAATGCCACTAGATGGCGCCTTGATCAATAAACGCTGAATAAGCAATATCGCTACATTTCTCACATTTCATTAATTATTTGCAAATAAAATTAAATTCCATTTGCACAAGGCCATCAAAAGTGTTCGAGTGTAGGAGAGAAAAAAAAAATTGATAAAATATCAAAGAATTATCCAACCTGAATTAAATGTTTAATATTAGTGTTGGGACGATTAATCAGAATCGGAATGATAAATCAGAAAAATCGGAACTTTTTGGAGTAATGGAAGCAGTATCGGAATCAGAAAAATTGGTGCATATTTTCCGATGCCAAAAACGATTCCTTTAAGTATCTTTTATTATTTGATTTTGTTTAAAGCAAAACCTTCCCCCCTACTGGTAGTAATAATAAAACAATAAATATTTATTTATTTAAAACTACAATCTATAGATCATTCCCCACAAGTGTAATTTTATGTTTGAGAAAATATATGCACATTCAATACGTGTTTTTACTGTAATCAGGAAAATATAGCAATTTTATAGTTCAATAGTTTGAGATTTATAAAGAATCAGAATCGGTAATTGTATTGGAATCGGGAATTGTATCAGAATCAGGAAAAAAATTAGAATCGTCCCATCACTATTTAATCTTATATATAAAAGGTTATATATATGTCTGTCTGTCTCCATATTTTCAAACCCTATTGTTGTGGGGGCACCCACTCATTTACATATGTGGATAATATTACACATAAATAACAAGACTCGATTAGTCTGAGTGTGCGTTAACCGGAAGCCCCCGAAGGCCTAGCCGAGAGCAGATATGTTCTCCAGCCAAAACTCTCTTACCTGACAATCATTATGTAAATACACTGTAAATATACTTTTCCCAATACACTTCTTATTGATCTACCTTTGTTTGTTGAGTATTTGTATTGCCTTATACGTTAGTTGGTTCAACCTGCAAACATAACATGATTAGATTTTTTACGGGCGGTTCTTTTATGGGTCTTTAGCTTGTAAAAATAGTTTTAAGGGGTCAAAAATGGGTCAAAATTGTTTTTAAGGGGTTAGAATAGTTTTTAAGGGTTCAAAAATGGGTTGAAATGGAAAAAATCGTTAAACATTTTGTACATTCATCTTAGTTAATTTTAATTTTTAATCAGTTCATACGTGTGAGCTTTGAATGCTACAGTTTCGGTTTCAATTCTTACTGATGGTATCCATATACTTTTTTTACTTTTGAAATCACGACTCTATAATAATATATACGAAATCTGGACAAATTATATTTTACACTCGAGCAAAGCCCCCTCCCCGCTAGTATTTATCTGAATAAATAAATAAATGGAGGGGTTTTCCATCCATCACACAGGTAATACCATCAAAACGGTTTGCTGTTACTTAAATCAATGATAAAACATACTCTTTTGAACACCGTACATATATTAAAGAGAAAAGACTAAAACACAGCTATTTGTATACCTGATTTTTTAAAAATAAAACTCACTCCAGACAATGTATGAAACCGCTTCATGTAAGAAGATAATACGCATTAGAGGAAGGCAGAATCACATCAAGATAAATCAACTCTGAAAAAAAAAAAATCACCAGTATTCAATAGCCTGGACTCCAAACAAGATAGTCTAAAGAAAAGTCCTCTGGGAAGGGGTTATGAGACTGATTGACAGAAACATCTATCCCTAAACTAGTTAGGCTGATGACTAGAAATAGTGTCCTTATCCTGATATCATCACCATGTATTTTTTTAGTATACCTTATAATGCCATATATATATATATATATATATATATATATATATATATATATATATATATATATATATATATATATATATATATGGCATGGGGGTGCATAAATTTTTTTGATTCATCCAGTCTTGACAGACGTGTTTTAAATATTCTCTCCAGTACTTTTCTTTTAATGATTTGGAATTCATTCTATTTGCGCTTTTTTCCAAGGAACTCTGCCTTTTTGATTATTTTGAACCATTTGGAATTTACCCATTGGATTGAAATTTTAAATTCGACCGTTTTGGATTTTACCATTTTTGGATTTTTACCCTTCACCGAACTGTCCATTCATGTGAAATCTTTTTATCATTTTTCTTTTGCCTCCTGTTCCCCTTACCTCACCCTTTTTTTTTTACCAAGTAAGATCTGTGACTTACTTGTAGTTTCATTAAATACTTTTATATGCAAAATCCGATCCTGCATTTTACTAATTCCTGCCCTCTGATGAGAAGGAGAGTATTTCTTCGAAACTCCGTGGATTAAGAACTATCCACTTATCTTGTGTTTCCTTTTTTAAAATTAAATATGTTTTTAACTCTTTTTCAAGATCTTTTAACATGTTTTATTAATCATTTGTTCATATACACACACACACACATATATATATATATATATATATATATATATATATATATATATATATATATATATATATATATATATATATATATATTCGTATTAGTGTCTGTCTGTCTGTGTGCTTGTTTTTTCACAATTTGATTAACATATACAAAAGGTCCATTACTTTAATACTTCATTCATTCCTATATATAGTATTATTCTTGCAAAATAGACGATTAAGAGATGACCTCATTTGCATATTACATTAAGGGAAATTGATTTATTGAGTAGCGGTGTGTGTTAGGTGTATCAGAATTTTTGTAGGAATTTTTGATACCCCTAACACGAAACTGCAAATAAAATATAAAAAAACTCGTAATTTCTCCTTTAAAGGTGGGTTGTTTATTTTCTTTATGGATTATACTTCCAAAATAAAGTATTAAAGTTGTATAAAAAGTAATAGAAATATTTTTTTTAAAAATAGTAATGAAATTAATTGAATGTTGCGAGTTCAGTATTTTTCAATTTTTAAACTTTAAAAATCTATCAAAATTTTTCTATTGATTTCTATTTTTACGATATTTTCAGGGTCAAGGTGAAATTTTATGCCTTTTCCAATAAATCGAATATAACATTTTAGACAAACATTTTTTTTTAATTCACCCCCCTCCATTTTCAAATGTCTATTAAAAAGTAAATAATTAATTTATGTACCAAAGTTTTATATATCAGAAATTGAAGATAAAAGATCAAGAAATAATATATTCAAATTTAAAACAAAAAAAAAGTAGTTTTTTTTTTAAAGTTACCTGTAAAGTCCGAAGTTTAAAACCTTTTTTTAAAAAAAAACCCACTTTGTTTGTTTTTTAGGTTTATTTTTAATGAAATCTTGGTCCTTGCTCCTTTAATTGAAAAAGAAATGGGGCTAGAATTACATTTTTCAAGGAGTTATAAGCTTCGAAAGATAGCGGATGGAATTATTCAATAGTTTTCACGAAATTTCTGACACTGCTAGCGGTGTGTTAATTATTGTTTATAGTGAAAGAATTGTTTTAAGTGTTCTATTTAAGTTTATTATTAAAATTTGATTTATATTGAGAACATATTTAATTTAATTTATTTTTACCAACATCGATTTTTTTTTATAAACCGGTTTCAGTTATTTGAGTTTTGAGTTATTTCCCTTGGACGCTAACTTTCTTCTTTTTGTTTTTGTTTTCTTTTTCGGCAGATAATCAAACTAAAAATTATTCACACAAACTTTCAAGCATTATTTTTGGAATCAGTTCAAATAAAATAATTTCCGTGATTTCGCAATCCAATTGATTTTTATTTTAAAATAAACAAACAATCCAATTCAACTACGATCCTTTTTCTAAAATAAAAACAAAAAAAAAATTTTCATTTACATTTTTTTTTTACCAGTTTTTTTTTTTCACATTTTTGTGACATCGTAACTGCTAATTTTTTTTTTTTCTTTTAATAACACAATAAATCAAAACTCATCATTTTTTATAACATAAAAATGTGTATTTCGGTTAACACAAATTCTAATTTGGTATTTTTGAAACTTAATTATTTACAGTTTGGTTTCGTTGTAACAGACCGCAATAAGAAATCTTTCTAGACTGAGGGAGCATAAAAGAAATTTGCTTAAACTGGAATATAGTCATAAAAGGTGCTCAATATCCAGAGAATAGCTTCTCTTCGTATCCCTTCTGCCGAAATATCTGGTGAAGGGTGTGTCACGTACTTCTTTTTTCGGGGGGGGGGGGGTATTACATTTTCGTGTTTTCATTCGTCCTTTATTTTTGAATTTTTTGTTGGGGTAACGATGGAGTTGACATATAATAATGAAAAACTATCAATACTAGTATATATATTAAAGTGAAATTGTCTGTGTGTGTGTGTGTGTGTGTGTGTGTGTGTGTGTGTGTGTGTGTGTGTGTGTGTGTGTACATTTCCCTACCAAATTACTCTTTCAATTTTCAGTCTACAGATTTGACATAAGGGTATTGAGATTTGGGAAAATCATTTTAATCGGTTTGCAGCCAGAAATCTAGCTGTCAAGTGGTACAAAGTACAATGACTTGACCTTAGAAAACTCTATCTAACTCCTCCACCAATTTTTGATCTAAACACTTGAAATTTTAGATGTAGGTTACTTGGACATGGATCAAAGCTTTTAATTTAATTTGAACCTAAAACAATAAATGTTACGAGGTAAAAATTAGGGTCAAAGTTTTTAAAAATTTGACCTCTGCAGTCTCTACCAAATTACTCTGCCAATTTTTGCTCTAAGCATTTTAAATTTTACATAAAGTGTATTCAGACATAAGGCAAGCTTTTTAATTGGTTATTGGCTGAGAATTTGGCTGCCAAGGGGTAAAAGTTCCAAAGATTTCACCTTTGCGGTCTCTAGCAAACTATTCAGATAATTTTGGGTGTAAACATTTGAAATTTTACATAAAGGGTATTCAGACACGCAAAAAGCTTTTTAATCAGTTTTTGGGCGAAAATTTGGCTGCCAAGAGGTAAAAGTTGAGAGTTGACCTCTGCAGACTTTACTAAACTCTCCCGCCAATTTTGGGTCTAAACACTTGAAATTTTAGATGTAGGTTACCTGGACATGAGTCAAACTTTTCTCTCTCTCTCTCTCTCTCTATATATATATATATATATATATATATATATATATATATATATATATATATATATATATATATATGCACATAAAGTTATGAACAGTACAGTGTTGTTATTGAGTTCAAATATCAGTGGAGTTTTGAGGTGATTGTTTCGGTAAGGAATTAACGAATTTGTGAGGAGTAGGGTTTCCTTCTTCGTCTTTCTTTACGGAAGCCCGGACTTTGAGGTGTTGTTGTCTTCACTGAAAACTGTGTCATTCTTACTGAGAACTGAGACTTTTCATATCTAATATAAAGTGATTCCATCGAATTGCTTAGCACTCAATGTGTTGAAACTGAATTGTTTTGCGCAAGCTGAGGAGTCTCTCTCTTCTGGAGGTAGGTGGTGCCGGGCCAACCAATTCCCTTTTTTGTTGTTTGTTCCTGATTTTACATACAAATCCCCAACAGCCATTTTTTATCTCCATCCAATGATGTTTCAAAGTGTACATCTTGGCATTAAAAAGCATAACTGGATACAACATGCAAAATTTGATTTGATGAAGGATCTCATTATTTTGTGATGTCATCCATTGTGCCTGGCTATCTCCCGCACAAAATGTACAAAATGGCTAACGTTTTTTTTAATTTTGCCCCATTTTTGACCTTTAAAAACAATTTTAACCGGCGAAAGACCCATAATAGAACAGTTTGTAAAACATTCAATCATTTAAGGCCCCTACTGCCGCTCTGCGATTTTTAGTTTCGGAGGAGATAGAGTTTGGAAATATGGTGACAGACGAACAGACAGACAGACATATAGCCGTTTATATATTAGATTACGCACTGATATGAGAATTCTTGTGACAGTTTTGTAAGCCTTACTACTTTTGTCCCGACTGAGTGTTTTGTTTGTGACATCATCACCAGATGATTGATTTATAACAAGCTCCTTCTATCTGGTTTTGGTTTTTCATCAGAGTTTCCTTCTCCTAGATGTATTGTCTTCACCATGGCTGAGGAGCTTCATCTGATAATGCTCGTCCATCATTGTCGATGAAGACCACAAACATCACTGGTTTCTAGTTGATTGAGTTTAGTGGATCTGCAGATGACTTGTCAGGCCAATGCAGGCTTGAAAGTATAGGCTACAGATGGAGCACTGAGGGTAAGTAGCTGTTGTTGAGGTTCTTGGTGCCCTCGATTTGCAGAGCGCTATCTATACCCTGCATGGTAACCCTTTGGGATACGAAAGGGTTTGGTTGTTTTGTTTTATGGCATACCAACCTTTCTCTGGGTTTTTAATACTGAATCCAATTATTTTGGAAACAGTTTTTATACTTGAAGTTCTTTATATCTTCAAATATTAATTTAGTTGTTTTACGGCATATCAACCCTTTTCACGTTATTTAATGCTGAATCCAGTTATTTTTTAAATAGTATTCATGTTGCATCCAGTTATTTTGAAGAAGGTTTTTATTTTTCAAACTCTTTGTATCTTCAATCGCTAGTTTGTAGTGTTTGGTTTGGTTGTTTTATAGTAGATTTTATGGTTTTTGTTTATTCCTTGCCCTGCAGAACATGAATGAATTCTGCAATGGGAGAGGTAAAAGGGTTACAGAATTAATGTTTGGTATCTTTTAAGTTAGGAAACCAGTCAGGAAGTGGGGGAGATAGAAAGAGAAAGGGGAAATGGGAAGAAGGAAAAGGGGAGAAAAGGTGGGTTATTGTTTTTGTGTTTGGTTTTGAAGAACATAATAAAGTTTTGCAAAAGGAAGTAGAAAAACAAAAAGCATCAATGTTAGGTGCATTTCGTCTCTTGAAACAATATCGGGATATCAAAGGGAGGCAAACAGGTACTACACTTTCCCAAAGAATGGCCTGGATCTATACAAGGCAGGAGATATTCAGTTTCTTGAGGTATAATGCATACCTGTATACCTAAATACATACAGCACCTAGTATTTGCAAATGGTCACCCATATGGTACTGGCCAGGCTCAACGTTGCTTAACTAATCTAACAAGGACCAGTGCGTCAACATGATTATGCTGTATTAATTTAATTACTTATAAAGTGTTTCATGTCAAGAATTTATTAATGTTAGATTTAACAAGTGAAGTATGCATGGTCCCCCGTGAGTGCACAGTGAACGAGGCATAAAAAAAATGACTAAGTTCAGCATTTTCCCATTTAGCGTCAAAAGCACCCAAGGGACGTCAAATACTGGTGAAAATGAACAAACAGTACAGTTTTAGGCCTTATCATATATAAATTTGAGTTCTGCACCATGCAAAAAAAGAAATGACTAAGTCCATCATTTCCACCCCACTCCCCAATTTAGCCCCAAAAGTCCCCAAGGCCATAACATATTTAAATTTGAGTTCAGCACCATGCAAAACTGCTAAATATACATACACAGAAAACTTAGGACAAACATGGTAAAATAGTCCCAAAAATGGAGTGTTTTTATTAGCTCTAAAAGAGCCCCTGGGGCACATCCAAGAGTTATCGCAAAGTACAGAAAAAGAAAATTATATAGAAATCAGTTAGTTACAACTTTTCAGAAAGTTTTATAAAAATCCAAAGCATCAATTTTTTTTTAATAAGTAGAAAAGTGTCAATTTTAGTCATTTTAACTCGAAAGGTACCCCTAGGGAGGCAACCAAAGTTTTCCTGGAAAATCGGTTCTGTTACTTTTTTACTCGTATCATGTTTAATGTTTGTGCAAAATTTCAAAAAATTCCAAGGCGTAGTTATTGAGAAAAGTGTGGACGGACAAACGGACAAGGATGAATTTACAAGTCCACTCTTCTTTTGTCAGGGAACCAAAAACGATCAAATTTTAGTCAGCAGTTAAGCAGTTCAGTGGTAATGTGTTTCCTTGCAAAGAAGATTTTTTTTGGGTAGTTTTAATAAAAAAATAATTTTTTTTTTACCGTTTTTAAATTCTGCAACCGTAAACAATTATTTAAATATCCTTGTTTGGAAAATCAGAAACGAACAATGATGGGGGAGGAGAAATGAGTTTAGCGTGCATGGGTGTGGCGGTTCGACGCATCATCAAGTTTGTTTACGACAGAAAATGACGACAACAATCTCCTTGACTTGCCTACCAATTCATTAAGTTGGCTTTGATTCTCTTGCAACTGTCTTCGGAAATTTTGCTCCGCCACTTAGCGTTTGGCAAGTTGTCACGTGGAAAAAATAAACAAATCTGATCCTCACACCTTTTCGCGACCATTTTGGTTGTTTTGCAATAAAATCACCCACATCTCGAAAAGTAACTTTCAAAATGAAAGTGCTCAGAGAAAACCCATCATCTCCATATCTTTTCGTATTAGCAATATCCTTTTCTCTTCCCTGCAACCGCTTTCCTACAGAAGAGACGTTGCGAGCCTGTCTCTGCTCTATCATTATTTTCATTGCAGGTGCTCGTAGGAGCTCCAATCTATGGTTTCCTTTGCTAGACTTTCACAAAAACACCCGACTAGCTACAACCACTATCAACAATTTCCCGCCACTCTGTATCTGTGCCTAAATCTAAATGCAGATTCCATGGACACATCCTCTTTCCTAGAACTGTCGGCCTATGGAACACTGTTCTGCTTGTCTGCTTTCTGGCTGACTATAATATCATAGCCTTCAAGTCCAATGTAAACAAATTCTTGTTTAATCATCCCCATAAACAATCAAATTCTACCCAAGTTACACCATTAAGGATTACGACACTACCATCTTACATTTATTAATCCTTATTCTCGAGTGGTCTTCGGTTGGTTGGTTGGTTTGTTTGTTTTACGGCATATCAACCCTTTTCGGTTATTTAATGCCGACTCCTTTGGGGGGAATAAAACCTTCAGGTTCTTACAGATTTCTTCAGATGTTTATTTATGTTGCTTGATTTGGTCCTAGTCTTCAGAATTATTTCATATTGAGGGGATTATTTTGTAGATAGATGTTTGCTATACTTGGTTTGTATAGTTTTATTATATATTGATAATTTGTTGTGTGTTTAGATGTTTTTTATATTTTCTCATTTGTTGTAATAAGTGTTTAAATTTTGTCGTATATTCCAATTTTTTTAAGGAAATTCATAATTTTTTTGGTTCGACTTCTTGGAGTATTTTTCCTAATTTTCTTTTGTTAAAATATTTTCCTCTTATAATTTTGGTATTTTTACAATCCTCAAATATATGTTTTATAGTCAGTAACTATCCAGATCGGCACTTTGGGTGCTGTTCTTGTTTTAATAAATAATTGTGGGTTAGATGTGTATGTCCTATGTGGAGTCGATTTAGCATGACTTCTTCTCTTCTGTTCGAGTGGTCTTCGGGCTGTGTTTTTTGTGTGCTGATTTAAATACTGATCCCTATTAATCCATAATCTATTATTTCATGGAAATCTAAAAAGCAAACAGATGGTATCTCTTTCTCTACGAATTTATCGCGATCACACACACGACCCACGAAGCACTGCCTTAAAAATTCTAAAGACTATTTTACAGCCAGAATTACCTAAAAGCCCGGTAGTAATTAATTGTGATAATCAAGCCAGTATAGTCTTAGCACAGAACATGATAATCAACCAAAGATCTAAGCATATAGATATAAAATACCACTTCATAAAAAAGGTGAAAAAGGAATCCATTATTTTGAATTACATATCATCAGAACAAAATATCGCTGATGTATTCATGAAACCCGCAACAAGAATAAAGTTAAAACGTTTTGCTTTAAAACTTGTTGGGGGATTAGACTTTGAATAGCTTTCCACGGGCCTGTGTCTATATATTAAAAAAAAAAAAATCCTGGGCAAAACGTTAAACTGCATCCATTTTGTTTGTATTAACACTTTAACCTACTAATGCGTAACTAATACTTTTACTATGATAAAAATAAAACGATAAAAAAGGGTACTTTTTTTAAAACATTTTCTTTGTGAATTTTCTTTTAGACAAATAATTTTTGCATCATTTTTTTTTTAAACATTTTCTTTTTGACAAATACTTTTGCATGCTTATTTTTAGGCGCGCATAAATTACAATTGACTTTTACTTTTTATGCACATTAACTTTCTTTCTTATTTATCCAAAAATGTCCTATTTTTTTGCATTGTTTTAATTAAAAAAAAAGAAAAACTCTGTTTAACCGGTACATATTGCATGTCTATTTATTTATATGTCTATTTATTTATATGTATATATGTATGCGTTTTTGAACAAAACTGCACAATCAAATTCAAGAAATGGCTTTCTTTTTTTCACATGCCCACGCCTTTATAAGGTAAAAATACAAATCCATTTCTTTTATGTCTCTTTTCTGTACACATACTTATGTATGTTTGACATTTGAACAAAATTAAAAATGGCTTCTTTTTACATGCTAACATTTTAAGATCCAAATGATTTCTAATTTTATTATGTATAATTGAATATAAAGATATATTTATTTATTTTTGAGCAGAATGAACCAAAAGGATTTATCCATTATAAAAAATAGGGGGGGTGCAATACTTTTGATGTATAATGGGGTATGACCCCCCGCACAGTCGGGAGATTCTATTTATAAAAGATGTTGATAGGAACTGACGAATTAATTCACGTTCTGCTACCAACCAATCAGAAACCAGAATTGCTCCATAAAAATTAAACTTTTCTGTAGCAACTTCGCATGTTTTCTTCGTGTCAACACAGGAAGAATCTTTTTCTCTGTGGATTCCAACTCGAGAACTGTCTACTGAGAACCAGTCATCTCCAGGACTTGTGTAGAACAACTATCAGAAACTGTTCTGAAACTAAACATGGCTTACAACTCTAGAAAAATCCTTCTAATTTTGATGAAAATCCATTACATGATTTTGTGTTCTTGAAAATATTGAAAATCTAAGGATTCAGTGGTCTTAAATAAAAAATTGAATTCACAGAAATCTTGCTTAATCGATATATAATGAATGTCCAGCCCTAGGAAGTCTACCCTCCCAGGCTTTACCTTCTCCATGAGAAAGGGTTAGTTTATTGCTAAGTACTAAGGCAACTCTGCTGGGAAATGCTGATGAGTTGTGCAGGTATTTTTTGTAGGCCAGAGTGCACTTCACCAAGTGCACATGCTTTTCAAAGCCCCAGCTGACCTTGCGCCAAACCTCATACAATGGAGATAAATAAACATACATGCGTACATGAATAATCGTGTGTGTCGTTTGATCACCAAAGTTAAGCAATGTTGAACCTGGTCAGTACAAAAATGAATGACCATTTGGGAATTCCAGGTGCTGTATGCGTTCTCCGTTTATCTCGGCTTGGTTTCCAGTCATCCTGGATTTCTCCTTGCCACTGGACTCAAACAGGGCTGATTCAGGAGGGGGGGATTGTGATTGCGCAACCCTAACCTCACAATTACATGTGCAGCTGCACCCACAGGGGGTATCCTTTGTGTTTCGAGATGAAACGGAAGCATCGATTGTTTGGTATACAAGATTGTTTTTTGTTATATCACTGAAGTTAAGCAACGTTGAGCCTGGTCAGTAACAGATGGGTTACCGTTTGAGAATACCAGGTGTTGTGTTTAGGAGGACGTCAACAGGCCTCTTTTTTTTTTCTTTTTTTACAAAGGAATCACCACTTATAAAGGCCCAGAAGCCACTCGAGAAAAAGGGTTAAAGAATGAACAGTGGTCAAAGAGACAATATCATAGTAATCGTCAGTAGTGTAAATTTGCTAAATTGGATTACATAAGGGGAACGACTCATCAAGAATTTGTTTATGTTGGACTTGAAGACGACCATATTGTAGTCAGCTAGAAAGCAGGAAAACGGAAGACAGTTCCACAGGTGTGCAGTTCTAAGAAAGAAGCTTTGTTCATAGAATCTACGTTTAGATTTAGGCACAGATAAAGAGTGAGGGAAATTATTGGTAGTGGTTTTAGCTAGACGAGTGTTTTTCATGAAAGTTTGGCGAGGAGGGACCATAGATTGTAGCTTCTGTGAGAAAGAGGCTGCAGGTAAGAGAACTGTAAATGCCTAACGTTGTTATCTCCCCTAACAAAGATATACAAGCGACTGTGGACCGCTTATGAATTTAATATTCCCATAAAACTTCCTCCATCAGAATAACCTGGTTCAACCCGCCTAGGGTGAGTGCCACTTCGATACTAAGTGGTCGCTTCTTGTGTGTGTTTCTCTCACATGGATTACATCTGCCTTCTGCCCAAGAGTTACCATTTCCATTCCTAGTGTCAGTGAACATCTTGTTATTCCGGACTCAGTACATTCATCTCTCCGTACGTTTGGACACATTAAAAGAATTCCAAAATAATTCTTTCCCAAGTCTAAAAACCTTCTTTCCGCCTGACCAATTCCTTCATGTCTAGTCAAAATTCTTTTGTCAAAACATCTGTCGCAGTCAGACTGACAAGTATTTAGGTGTGCCGCTCAAATAGCGGGTCGGGGGCGAGAGAGGGGAAAGGTAGCGGGGAATTATGGTTTCCCTCACTTTTATTTGTTCAATGAATTCCTTTTCTTCATATTCCATTGGACTGTGGTCGGAAAACAAACAAAATTGAAGAACTCTGTTTTGTTGACCTATCGTCCAATCCAACATCCTAAGATGTTTCCTTGTTCTTTTTTTTTTTTTTTTTTTTTTTTTTTCATAACTTTCTTAGGATTTAGGGATGGGCAGGAGATCTTAATTTCTAAGAAACCCGTTTGCAAATAATCAAAACTAAAAACCAAAATTTCCCCGATCATAATCATAATAATGAATGGTTTACAACTAAAATACCTGCTTCAGGATAAGTAAATTGAACTACTGAGTAAAACCGCTTAGTACCCCTTTTAAAATCAAGATAAAACAAGTGAAGCATGCATGGTCCCCCGTGAGTGCACAGTGAACGAGGCAGAAAAAAAATAACTAAGTTCAGCATTTGCGCCCCCCCCCCCCGACATTTAGCCCCAAAAGTACCCAGGGGACGTATAATCCTGGTGAAAATGAACAAACGGTACAGTTTTAGGCATTATCGTATGTAAATTTGAATTCTGCACCATGCAAAAAAAGAAATGAAAAATGAAAAGTCCATCATTTAGCACCCCCACCCATTTAGCCCCAAAAGTTCCCAAGGCCTTAAAATATTTAAATTTGAGTTCAGCACCATGCAAAACTGCTAAATAGACATACACAGAAAATTTTGGACAAATATTGTAAAATAGTCCCCAAAATGGAGTGTTTTTATTAGCCCTAAAAGCGCTCCTGCGGCACACCCAAGAGTTATTGCAAAGTATGGACAAAGAAAATTATATTGAAATCAGTTAGATATACATTTTCAGAAAATTTTGTAAGAATCCAAGTTATCAATTTTTTTAATAAGCACAAAAGTGTCCATTTTAGTCATTTTAACTCGAAAGGCACCCCCTGGGGGAGAGGGGCAACCGGAGTTTTCCTGGAAAATCGGTTCTATTACTGTTTTACTCATATCATGTCTAATGTTTGTGCAAAATATAAAAATATATCAAGGCGTAGTTATTGAGAAAAGAGCGGACAGATGAACAGATGAATTTACAGGTCCACCCTCCTTTTGTCGGGGGACCGATAATAAAAAAGCGAAGGGTTTACTTTTGGCAATTCGGAATTGTTCTAAGGGTTGGTTGTTTTTGTTTTACGGCATATCAACCCTTTTCAGGTTATTTAATGCCGAATCTAAAGATTTTGAAGTAAATTTTTTTTTATAGAATATATTTGTTGTTTTCAAGTCGGATTCTATTTAACCCATAGTTGGGACCCTAACAGGTACTACCACTCCGGGTCAGAGTAGACCTGGGAGCAGTGGCAATTAAAGGGTGGCTCCACACTTCCCAAAGCCCGCAAGCTGTGGTCTCACCACTGGATATAGTTTAAGGTCATATCCAGGACCTTGTTCTAAGGGAGATAACTCTATTTTACTAAAGTAGTTAATAAATCCTTTCCTCTTACAATTACTGAAATGTTTTTTTAAGAAAAATTATAATATTATTGCCTTTTACATTTGTTTTTGTAAAACAATTACATGAAGTATTTGAAAATAAATCAATTTTTTTTTACAATTCTTAGTAAAATAGAGTTACCTCCCTTAAAACCATCAGTTATTATTCCGAATTGCCCGTTTCCTTTATTTTGTCCTTTAGTTGTCACATTTCATGAGCAATGTTTCTGAGGGAAGAATTGCTGTTTTCTGGGTCTAAATTTATCCCATCTAACACATATCATTGGCAAGTTTTTAACTTTGAAGTAGTATTGTTCTTTTTGTTTATTTCTTTACATCAAGTGGCTTCATGCTTTGTCAGGAGCGGTTTCCACAAAAGAATACTTTATATCTAGAAACCTTATTCACTAAATGATTTTAATTTTAGAAAATGTCTAAAATTTAATGTGTCTAAAGAAGCAATTAAAATTGAGAGAATCTTTTTTAACTACTATGGTACAGCTGGAAATGTCTTTTCAATTAAATAATTTCTCTCTGATCGGTTCATAAGAGTAGTGGTTGATGGGCAGAAATCAGAAGCTAATAGTATTAATGCTGGAGTCCCTCAGGGGTCCATCCTGGGTCCAACTCTCTTCCTGATCTATATTAATGATTTTCAAAATCACATCCTTAGATCATTCGTAGAGATTTTTGCCGACGACACTACCATCTATGGCAGTACATCAAAGGGCGTAAACGACCAAGTTCTCTCTATTCTCTCTGCTTTGATCTTGAGCAGGTGGTACAATGGGGAAAAAAGTGGCTGGTTACTTTTAATGCATCTAAAACCAAGCCTCATCAACATTCTGATTCCCATTTGGCATCAATTGAAATAAATGACTCTCGTCTTGTTTTGACAAGCTTTTGGGCTTGACCTTTATTCCTGATCTAAAATGGAATACGTACATCAAATCCGTTGCCAAGATCACTGGCAAAATGATGGGATACTTCTATTGATCCAGTGGATATCTACCTGCTAATGGAATTCTATACCTATATAAGAGCCAGGTACGTCCATGGATGGAGTATTGCTGTCACATCTGGGCAGGAGTTGCTAGGAATACCTTATCCTGCCTTGACAGAGTTCAGAATAGACTCCGTAGCCTAGTGGGAGATGCCCATTTCTCTTCCTTGCAACCTCTTTCTCACAGAAGAAATGTTGCAAGCTTTTTTTTGTTTTATTGTATTTTTCATGGCAAGTGCTCGTCTGAGTTCCAATCTATAGTCCCTCCTCGTTAAACATTCACGAAAAACACTGGCAAATGCACAATAAAAAAAGGAAAAAAGACGACATCCGAAAATATTCGGTTCAATGAAAAGAGCCCTCGGATATAAATTTAAATCATACTCCATGCAGACATCCTCTGTAAAAGTCTTTACATTTTCAATCAGAGAGACAAGCTGTTTTTCTGTCTCTGTATAGAGTTTGAGATCGTCCATAAAAAGTAGATGATTTACTCTTTTACTTTTTTCTTTTTTCCTTCCCCTACTAAGACTGCACCCAGCATCACATTTTTTGAGGAGCTTGCTGAGTGGGTCAATAGTAAGGCAGAAAAGCAATGGTGACAGGCTATCACCTTGAAATATACCTCGCTGGACACTGAGATCTGAAGTTTGTATTGTCCCTTCCATGTGGTGTAGAGCCATTGATGTTTGCCACATGGTCATTTGTTTTTTAAGGAATGTCCTTATGCTCTCATCAACATTATATATCTCCAAACATCGCAGTATCCAGGAGTGAGGCACACTATCAAATGCCTTCTTATAGTTTATCCAAGCCATTGATAAGTTTCTTTGACGCTTTTTGCAGTCCTCCAGTTTATTCCTGGTGCATCCCTTTTGTTCGTTTTCAAGGTACTCACCCTCGGTCAGGTGTTGATAGATTGCATCTGCAATCATTCCTGCAAGCCACTTGTATGTGGTTGAGAGGCAACAGATAGGCCTGTATTTATTGGGCAAGTGAGTCTCTTGGTTCTTGGGTACCAGAGTCGTTTTACCAAGAGTTAACCATTCTGGTAGATCTTCCTCACCGCTGACAACACGAGTAAATGCCTGTGCATAATGTTCATGAAGTGCTGTGAGTTTTTTAAGCCAGAAATTTGGGATCTTGTCAATTCCTGGGCTTTTAAAGTTGCCAAAATGGGTGATTTTTTTTTCCTTAGAGCATCTTTCGTGATTTTTAGTGGTGGCATATTTTGTTTGCCCTGTGTAGCGCTGTAAATGTTATTTCAAATTTAAGTGTGACAGACAGATTGAGCGTCTTATAGAGCTGCATGAATGGATCTAAAAATACAGACGCTTCTCAGACATTCCCAAGACAGAACTGTTCAAACACTGATGGATTCTCAGCAAAATTTTCTTGTCCAAATATTTATCAGATTCTTTCAAATTGAAAAAAGATAAGAAAATCAATAAACATATTAGGAAGACTAATAAACAAATGGTAATGGACCGAGACGAACAAGAGTGGAAAGAAAAATGAATAGAAAACAACCATAAACAGGTTTTGTTAATGAAAGCACCGTTTAGCTCCTGCTACATGGAGGAAGTAAGGAAAAATATTTATAATGATTGTAGCTAGACAAGCTTTTGCTGTGAATGTTTTATTGAGTGGAACTGTACCATAATGAGCTGCGACGTCGTGTAGACAGCAGTCACTACAGTAAAATAAGAGAGGAGCAGTAGAAGGTAGCAGGACTGGTGACGTCACGTGGAGACAGAAGCAGGAGCAGTAAGACAGAGTGGTGGAGGGGAGAAATGTGGCGGCTTGAACAGCAGGCAAATGAATGAACACATATCCAAGGCAATAGTGGAAAACCTCTGGTCTGTAGTGGAATGGGGTTAAAAATGGATGGTAACGTTCAATGCTGCCATGACTGAGCTCGTTTCCTTTAATAATTACAACAAACCTTCTCCACCACAAATAGCTATGGCTAAAGATACATTACCTCAAAGTACTTTGTTCAAACTCCTCAGTTTAATGTTCATAGAGAATATGAGTGGGTACAGATACATCGAGAGCATTGCCAAGGCTGCTGCAAAGAAAGTGTGCCGTGCTAGATAGTTTCTTATGCCTGTAATTCAACAAGACCATTATTCGCCCATGTATGGAGTATTGTTGTCACATTTGGGTTGGTGCATCTGCTACTAGTCTCTTACTCCTGGACAGAGAATCACCAACCTGATAGGTCCTGAACTGTCATCTTAGCTTCAACCTCTGTCCCATCGACGAAATGTTGTATCCCTCTGCAAGTTTTACAAGTATTTTAATGGTGGATGCTCTGACGAACAACAAGTCCTTGTACCACCTCAATGTAAATACCCTGACAAACCCGACAAGCAGCAAAG
>NC_136526.1:18287364-18387364 GCF_053919585.1 Euprymna scolopes | reverse complement strand
GATATTCGGGGTTAACTGCTTCAAAAACAACAACGTGTCAAACGAGAAATTATGACTTCGCGTGCATTTTCATCACTTGGAAGGTGAATTCTTTACGATGAAAGCATTAATTACCAAAGAGAAGATCCTGTACTTTAGAAAAGGCTTAAATCCGACAGGTCAGAAGTCAGTTAATAGAAATTTCGTTTGGCGTTGGGCATGAAATTCGGCGCTTCTACACTATTGGGACGAATTTTCGGAAATCGTAATACTGAATTTCACGTGAAAACAATGGCATCTACGTATACCTCGTATTTTAAAGATGATTATATCCAAAAATTACGAAAATCGATAAGGTAGGAAATTATTTATTAATGAAAATAAAAAAAATAGAATTTGATGTAAACGATCGTAAGACACAGGAGAGTTCAAAAGGAAGGGAATTTTCCGTTTTGATTTTAGAAAAAGATGGCGGCAATTTTTCACCTGTTAACACGATTAAAGTTGTTTTTTTTTAAATAATTCAATAATACTCAGGTAATTCCGACTGCATAATTTGGAAGCTGCCATTGTAACTTATTAGAATTGACAACAACAAAAAAAATTAGTTGAAACTATTGTTTTTTTTTTTAAATCTACAAACTCAATTCATCAACTATAAAATCTAGTCCCAATTCTGTAGAAGCGCCGAAAATTCTTTTCAGTTGTGGTAATAAAGCAAGTTCTTGCAGTGAATGTCTTACTAAGTGGAACCAGAGATTGACACTAGTCAACCACTTTCCATAAAAATTACGATAGAGCAGGTAAAGACAAGCAATTTCCTAGAATGGAGTACTATTGCCACATCTCGGTAGGAGCTGCTCGGAGCAATTTATCCTGCCTTGACAGAGTTCAAAACCATCTTCGAAACCTAACAGGTAATGCTCTTTTCTCTTCCCTGCAACTTATTTCTCACAGAAAACACGTTGCTAGCTTATCTTTGCTCTATCATTATCTTTATGGCGACTGCTCGTCTGAGCTCCAATCTATAGTCACCCCTTGTCAAACTTTCACAAAAAAACACCCGTCTAGCTGCAACCACTATCAACAATTTCCTCTACTCACTATCTCTGGCAAAATCTAAACGTGGATTCCATGAACTAAGCTTCTTTCCTAGAACTGCTCACCTATGGAACTCGGTTCTGCTGGCCTGCTTTCCAGCTGACTACAATACGGTTGTCTTCAAGTCCAATGTAAACAAGTCCTTCATGAGCCGGTCCCTTAAATAGTCAAGTCATACCAAATTTCCACTACTACCAATTGTTGTCCTGATGACTACTATACACCTAACCATAATCCTTGAATGGCCTTCAGGCCTTAATAATATGGTTGTAAAAAAAATCTATTACCTGAGAAAGAGACTATCGATCGAAAAGTCGCTTTTGTATTCTGTCAATGCAAGAAAAAAGTGCTCTAAGCAGTACCTCACCAGATGTGGCAGCTGCATACCATCTTATGGTGTATCTAACTTTTATATTGGTAGACGTTTGTATTAGGATGGAGCAGTGGAATGATGCAAACATTAAGTCACGGTTTTCTTTTGTAAGTGATGCCTCTGAACAGTCTCTTTGGAGATCAGTTAAACATGGAAATTTGGGAATTCTTGTTTGGTGTGTATTTTTATCGCTTGGTATTGGAGAGTTAATATTTTTGGAGAAGAGCAGAAATACGAAAGAACCGATCTGCATTTAAAAAAAAAAAAAGACAGTTTAAAAATTGTTTCCTTCTTGTTCCCTTGAAAATGTCTTTTATCAGCATGATAATGCCTCAATTCACACTTCAAAATTAACCAAACATTGGTGAAATGATTCCCGAGTGGCTTCTGGGCCTTGATAAGTGGTGACCTTCATATATAAAAAAAAAAAAAAAAAAATGATAACTCTTTTCAGACAATTTTCTGGTCCGGACAAAGTCCTGATCTTAACGAAATTACCAAATTACTAATACAAGAAAATATTTTGTATCTCTGTGGTCCTATTTGCTAATACCGCCGGTTGTTCTGGTAGCTCCCACCACTCCCCAGCATGGTCGGGAAGTGATTGGGTCACATGCGGAGCGATACAAAAGAAAAAGAGAACCACAATGCAATTTCGATTCCTTCAACCTCTTTTGTTTCGGATAGCCATGAGGTAAGCACATATTTTTTCTGCCTCCCTATAAACAAGAGGAGCCCGCCCCTCTCCATCAACACTAGTTAGAACTATCTAGGTAGCTAGCTCAGTCTAATAATTTATAAAGTCTAAGTATTAACTGCTTTTGATCCTATTGTAAAATATTGTTCAAACATTTCAAAATAAAACCGCTAGAAACAATGCTCGGCTCTTCGCAGACTTCTTTCTCCAAATTTACAACATGGCAAGAACGAAAAAAAAAAAAAAAAGAAACAACACACTGAAGATGGAGTATACCTCTGAAATATATTTGTGATAAATTTCAAACAAGTAAAATATTTGTTTATTAAATATTACGTTGTATTTGGCTTTCAAGCGCACTTGATTCATATTTTATTTTATTCAAATTAAAACGTTTCTATATGAACTCTCATTCTTTGACGATAATTGTAATATATTTGTGTATAGAAATAAAATAGTTATGATTTCTCATGTATATTACAATTGTTTTGTGCTGTTTTAAATGTCGAAACGGTGCCTGAAGACGAATCTAGTCAACGGAACCCCAACCTGAAGAAGATTTCAGCTAGAATACCACCAGAATAAAGACGTCATCCTGAGAGAGTGAAGGAGCCAGCCACACCCAACATCCCTTACAAAAGACGTCTAACCGACGAATCCTATTGACTGACCCATTGTCACAGTATGGTACCGTTTCCAGGACATTTAATATAACACGTGGGTCGGTCACGCCAATGGCCGGCCCATAGTGTTATATCTCTACAAAGCCACAATTCAGATGGAGTATTGTTGCCACATCTGGATTGGTGCGTCTGTCACTAGTCTCTCATTCTTAGACAGGACCCAAAAAAGAGTTTCAAATCTAATACGTCCCACAATATCGGCCAAGCTCCATCCCCTGTCCCATCACAGCAATATTGCATTCCTGTGCCTGTTTTATTTGTGCTTTAATTGAATGTGCTCTGATGAACTCATACCACTTGTGCCCCCTCAACTGTTGAGGTCTCTAGATGCTGGAAAGCCTTTTACTCTAATAATTTCTTTGCTCTGTTTCCTGCTTCCCTGAATGTATTAACCTGCAGAAGAGTAAATGTAATGTGGGCAGACATCTTGCTTCTCAACTCCCCACAGTTCCCTGTTGGACATTATTTTAAATAGTAGTTCCTCATATCCAAGTCTCAATATGCTTAGTTTGGTTGCAAAAGATTAAAAAAAATAAAATATATATATATAGCATGTCGGGAGGCGATGAAAAAAATTCAATAAAGTGCTTGATCTTGGATGTGAGAGCTGGAGATACAATATTTTTTACAACACTATATGTAGCGCAATGAAACCACTGGTACGACCTTGAAATATGTATAGTGTCGTAATAAATATTATATATATATATATATATATATATATATATATATATATATATATATATATATATATATATATATATATATATATACACATGAGAGAGTATTAGACAAAGCCACCTAGTCCTGACTCACTTCTTTTATTTCTATTCTACACACCTGCCCATTCATAAAAACATTAAAGCCTTTCTGTTCAGTATTTCTAATCTAATGTGATTGCAATTGACGTCATCAGTGCTCCTCCCCCAGCACACTCCCTTAAACTAAACATCTGAGCAAGCAATTTTTTTAATTATTTTTTAATTTGTCTTTATTTACATGCCATCCCCACGAGGGCAAAGTTAAACATCATGTTGTTGTTGTTTTTTTTAATGTGAAGATAATCCAGCACTCCAAAAAAAAAGGGGGCACCTTGAATTGGGATAAAAATAAAAATTGTCTCAATCTATGAGAATTTCTCTCCTTCTGACCGAGGATAAGCAGATACTACCCCTTGATCCTAGCTGGGAGGCTAGATTGTATTTACACCGCAGGGTTATGGTGTGAAAATAGCTATTTAAGGATGTTTCATCATTATTCAGTCGGAGCAGCTCAAGTGATCGACGATAAATCAACTCCCCACCGGAAGAAGGAGGATATAACACCTGGGATATCAATCAAAAAGTCCTCCAAAGTGTGGGCTTGCTTATCTCTCTCTCACGACTAGAAAGTATTACACAAGGTAGGAAAGTGACGTATGAAAAGCCAGTGCCCTAAGGAAAAAGCACTCTTTTCAAAATACCATTTTCCCTGGACATCCTATTCGACATTCCTCAGTAGGGGCACCTCAAGCGATTAGTAACAAACTAACCCTTTCTGCACAGGACACAGAACCAGACGAGAAGCGTTCAATAAGTTATGCCTCTGACCCACTTCCAGCAGAGATTTTGCATGTGTATTGATTTATATCTCTATGGGTTATGTGACAAATTACAGCTCTGAACAAATTTTGATTTCTGATTTTTACAGGTGTTTGAACTGAGTAATGTGTGAAATGGAACTTGTTGCGTGTCTATAAGGACTTATGGCGTAGTGGATAAATTACTTGGTATAATTCAGTTATACTATTCTAGAGGTTGAAGGTTCAATCCTCAGTGCAGGTGCCACTCAAAATACAAATGTAAATTAGTTAGGATTTCTACCCAGTCATGGCTGACGGAACGAGACCATGCTATCCCCATTGATAAAATAAAGGGTTCTGTCTGAGATATTGTACAGATTCCTGAGTTCAACAGAAAGATTCCAGAGTCTGACAGAAAGATTCCCGAGTTTAACAAGATATAACTGAAGAAAGTAAGAGGTTACATCGACTGCAAAGTTATAAAAATAACATTCAAGATGAGAACAGTAGTCCTAAGAATTTAAATGATACTAATAATCAATCCTCATCTAAAAAAAAAGTCAGAAACGTTAACTGATTTATATTTAATTAAAATTATGCTCGATAATTTCCCCTAATTTTTAGTATAGACATCTACTTTTGCCAGATACGTAAGAATATGTTTTCCGGTTAATTTTTTGGGAACTGCCATATTTCACCTGTATATTCTTATAGACGAGTTTTCATTTCGGCATTTTACTTATATGATGAAACTTGCTTTAATATTATTGGTCCTCCGACAAAAGGAGGGTGGACCTGTAAATTCACTCTTGTCTGTTTGTCCATCCGCACTTTTCTCAATAATTACGCCTTGGAATTTTTAAAAATTTTGCACAAACATTAAACATGATATGAGTAAAAAGTAACAGAACGGTTTTCCCAGGAAAATTGCAGTTGGCCCCCCAGGGGTTGCTTTCAGGTTAAAATGGCTAAAATTGTCACTTTTGTACTTATTAAAAAATTGATGCCTTGGATTTTTATAAAACTTTCTGAAAAATTGTAACTAACTGATTTCTATATAATTTTGCTTGTCTATACTTCGTGATAACTCTTGGATGTGCCCCAGGGGTTCTTTTAGAGCTAATAAAAACACTCCATTTTTGGGTCTATTTTACCGTATTTGTCCCAAATTTCCTGTGTATGTCTATTTAGCAGTTTTGCATGGTGTTGAACTTAAATTTAAATATGTTAAGGCCTTGGGGACAAATGATGGACTTAGTCATTTCTTTTTTTGCATGATGCAGAACTCAAGTTTACATATGTTAAGGCCTAAAACTTCACCATTTGTTCATTTTCATCAAGATTGGAAACTTTTGGGGCTAAATGGAGGGGGGGGGAGGAGGAAATGCTGAACTTAGTCATTTTTTATGCCTCGTTCACAGTGCACTCACATGGGACCATGCATGCTTCACTTGTTTAAGCAAAAAAAGTAAAACTTGTTTAATATTATTTAAGTAAAAAGAGGAAGATGTTTGTATAGGCAAAAATATTACACTTGAAATAATTTACGTGACTAAAATAAGATTTTAGCATTACATGTTAGGTAAGAAAGGTCTGAACAATAAAAAAACAGGTTTGGAAAATTTTTTAGATAAGGATTTAGAATTTGTATTATTCGGACTATTATCCTCTTCTTGGTTATTAATTTTATAACGTTTCGACCGATGTAACCCCCGGCTTTCTTCAGGCACATATTTTCAAATTTAAGAATTTTTATTATTTTAATTGAAATTCATTATTGAGATGAGTATTATATTAATTTATTTATTGCGGACTATTATCCTCATCTTTATTAGTTGTTCTTTCATGACGTTTCGGCCAACTATTCCTCTGGCCTTCGTCAGGTGGTAACCGCGATGAATAGGAATTTCGAATCTCCTGACTGCATTCTCAGCAATCACTGCCAACCGTAGTTGTTGTCGTCTCACCACGTTTTTGGCGAAGTGAGCCTCTGGCCGTCTTTGAGTAGGATTGAAACCACTATTTTCAGACAATGCTCATCTGGAACCGTAGAGACTCAACGTCTCTATCAACTGTGCAGCAACAAGAACTAATAAAGATGAGAATGATAGTCCGCAATAAATAAATTAATATTAAGAATTTTTATGTCGAACTCTGAAACCCATACAGAATTTCGAACTGAACCTTTTATTTAATTCACGAGGTTAAATTGCTCTCATTCTATCAGCCATGCCCAAGTAGAAGTGTTATTTCATCATTATATTACTCTTAGATATTGTCGCCAGTGGTAAGAATTGAACCCTCAACTTCCAAATAAATGTGTATAGGTTATCTACAGATTCGTATTTTTCCCCGGTTTCTGTCGATCGTTCTGTTAAATGCCCTGGAAAAGTCCCTTCTGATTAAATATTTAACAGTTTTCAAATAAGCAGACGAACTTGGCTGTTTTTATTTTCAAAATGGTTCTATTTTTAATTAAAAAAAAAAAATGTATATTTATATTAAAATACATTGTTTTTTTCTAAATAATGGTTTTATTTCTAATAAAATCTGTTATAATAAAAAATATATTTTCTTTATCAGAAAACATTCCATTAACATAATTGCAAAACACACAAAAACGCAATATTTTGGCGATGGGACAGAGGTTGGAGGTTAGTTGCTAGTGCGGGACCTATCAGGTTGACGCCTCTTTTTTTTTTTAACCCTAAGCGTGAGAGGCTAGTAGCAGATGTGGCAACAATACTCCATGCATAGGTGATTAGTCACTTTGTAAAGGTAGAAGATACACTAATGTGTGTAAACTTTCTAGCACACTAAAGAGAGCCCACCTTCTTTGCAGCAGCCTTGGCAATGTCCTCAATGTATTTGTTCTATTTCATGTTGCCTGTGAATGTAAAGTCGAGGAATTTGAACGAAGTACTTTCAAATAGTGTATCATTATTCACGGCTATCAGTGGTTGAGAAGGTTTCTTGTAATTGTTAAAGAAAAGACGTTTACTATTAGCAGCAATGACTTATTATATACTAGCTGGGGGTGGGGGCGTCATTGCCCGGGCGTAAAATACGCTTAAGAATGATATTTTAATTTGTCCAGATTCGATATATATTATTATAGAGTCGTGATTTCAAAAGTAAAAAAAAAAAAAAAAAAAAAAAGTATTTATTCAGCTAGAATCGAAACCGAAACTGTAGCATTCAAAGCTGGTGACGTTACCACTGTACCAACGTGACACACATATGAACTGATTAAAAATTAAAAATAAACTAAGATAAATGTACAAAATGTATAACGATTTTTTTTAATTTTGACTCATTTTTGACCCCTTAAAAACTATTTTAACTAGCTAAAGATGCATAAAGGAACAGCCTGTAATAAAAATTAAATCATTTGATGGCCCCGAGCTCGGCTCTGCGACTTTTAGTTTCGGAGGAGATCAAGTTTGAAAATATGGAGGCAGAGAGACATATAGCCTTTTTGATATATTAGATTTACGACCCAATTCCACTAAAGATTATTAACATCTTCATTAAACTCCCTCGACCTCCGATCCCCCCCCAAAAAAAAAGAAATAAGATTATGTGTGAACATCCTACGAACTTGGCAGAAACAAGAAGAAAATGACAATTATGTTAGAAGTTAGAATGGGTGATCAATTTTGAATATAAATTACACGTAAAATGACCCTCCATTTCCGACCCAGTCTAACATTTTACTTAATATTTTACCATTAATCCTAATTAAGAATAACAAGGTTGTTAGACCACATGTAATCACTTTAAAATATGAAAACTTCATTAAAAAAAAAAAAAAAAAAAAAAAAAAGTGCAGAATTTATCTTCCATAGCGAAAACAAAAACGAAATTGATTACCTGTCCTAAGAAATGTCCGGAAATGAGGGATCATTTTACATTAAATTTATATATGAAACTAATCTCCCACTTTAAATTCTAAAAAAAATTATTGATAAGTTTATTTGTGTGGTGTGTGTTCGCGCACAATTGCCAACAGAAAGTATTTGAGAGAAGGGGCGAAGCGTGTTACTCTTAAAAATCGAATTTTAAAGTAAACGTCTTAAAAAAAATAAAATAAAATAAAAATTAAAAACAATAAAATGTTTCTGAATTCTTTTAGATTGATTATTCGGATTTTTTTTTTTTTTTTGATTATTCGGACTACTGTTCTCAATTTAAGTGTTATTTTCACAACATTTTGGTTGATGTAATTCCGACCTTCCTTAGATATATCTTGTCGAACTCGGGAATCTTTTTGTTCAACTCGGAAATCTGCACGTAATTTCGAATGTACCCTTTATTTAATCCATGCGGGTAGCATGCTCTCGTGTCGTCAGACAAGATTGGGTAGAAGTCCTAAGTAATTCGTAATTGTATTTTAAATGTCGCCCGCACTGAGGATTGAACCCGAATTCTGTAAAAAAAAAAAAAAAAAAAAGCCCGAAGAAGGTTGGAAATTATATCGACCGAAACGTTTGTGAAAATAACACTTGGAATGAGAGCAGTAGTCCGAAGAATTATAAATAAATAAATAAAATAAACTATTTGATTATTAAAGCAATAAAAGTGTGAAAAAAATTAAAAATTAAAAAAAAAAAAATCAAAGGAAATTAATTGTAATAATTTCTTTCTTTCTTTTTTTTTTTTTTACCTTGTCTCATATTCTGAGTAGAATTTGTTTAAAAAACTTGACGGCATTTTTATGTTTGTAGTTCCAAGTAAGATATGTCCGGGTAATAACGCCTTTTTTGTTGTTGTTGTTGTTGTTGTTGTTTAAAATGTTGTAAGTGTTTAAAATGAAATCATCAGACTGACAGGGTAGGGTGGGAGAAATTTATTTTTTATATATTTTTTATTTATTTTTTATATATTTTTTTTTTTTTAGAGAGAGAAATTGTCTTTTTATTATTATCAAAAAGATTTGCGTGGGTCACGTGACCAAACTTACGGTAAAGCGTCCCGAGGGAACAAAGGAAAAAAAAAGGAAAAAAAGGAGGGAGGGGTTGATCATTACAGGTAAGATTTCATAGGGAAACAGATGTTCGCCTTTTCCTTTGTTTAAAGAGAGAAAAAAAAGAGACATCATCATTAGCAACAGCATCATCAGCATCATCATCATCATCATCATCATCATCATCATCATCATCATCAATTTCCTATTCCTTCAAACACGTATTTTCTATCAATATCATCTTAACCCATATTTATAAACCTAACCGACAACATAAAAAAAAGGTAAACGTGTAGTTTGCGCCTTTGCGGACGTGACGATTTTATAAGAAAGACGATAAGCCGTAGATAAAAATTTCTTTTTTAAGATTATCACTTTCTGAAAATATTGGTGTTAAAATCAATAGCAAATTCGTAGTTTTTCACCTAAAATGGCGGACGACTGTGACGTCATTAAATCGTCTGCTATTTGAAAGCGTTATATAATTCATATTCGAATCCATTTATAAAACGAAACTTGCTACTAGAATACCCTTTTATTTTACGACTTTAATGTGAAAATAAAAGCAATGTTCTCTCTCTCTCTCTCTCTCTCTCTCTCTCTCTCTCTCTCTCTCTCTCTCTCTCTCTCTCTCTCTACATATATATATATATATATATAATTTATTTAGCTGAAAAAATGCGAAGCTCGCGGTTTGTTTACAAACAAACGTTTGAGCCCTCTCCGAGTGGCGGACGGATGTTTATTTAAATAGACATTCGGACAGGTTAATTTCGGCCACCGATTCCGTAGTCAGGGGGTAGGACTGCCGACTGTCATCACGACGGTTCTAGGTTCGATCCTCGGCTTGGGATAGGTGTTAGTCTAGCGGCACTGATGAGTTGTGAAACAACGAAACAGGTCTGTATGTCGATGACTAAAATATATTTTATAAAGCCCCCCTCTTGGGTAGAGCACTATCGTAAATTATCTTACTCGCTACTTAATTTAGCTGAAAAAATGCGAAGCTCGCGGTTTGTTTACAAACAAACGTTTGAGCCCTCTCCGAGTGGCGGACGGATGTTTATTTAAATAGACATTCGGACAGGTTAATTTCGGCCACCGATTCCGTAGTCGGGGGTAGGACTACCGACTGTCATCACGACGGTTCTAGGTTCGATCCTCGGCTTGGGATAGGTGTTAGTCTAGCGGCACTGATGAGTTGTGAAACAACGAAACAGGTCTGTATGTCGATGACTAAAATATATTTTAAAAATTTATTTATACAAGCATTAATGGCTACATATGTGCATACATGTTTCTGTAATCACCCATTTAGTGGAGACTACGTCTTTAGGCCAAGAAGTTCCCTCAAAGTTTTACTCAAGATACAAAACCATTCTACTTACAAGAATAGACTCTCATCTCAGATTAGGAAGTGGAACACAGAGAAGTATTTCATTTTGAATAGGGGGTAGAGGGAGGGTCTGCGGGAGGGCAAATAAGTCGCTGATCTATGCTTTTATTTAATTTCGCCTTAACTTCCATAGGGACAATCTTTATTTTTATTCTTTTTATAACCTGAAAATTAAGTATCCATATTCCAGTACACTATTAGAGAGTACTTAAGAAGTTCGCCAATTTGGCGTAAGTAACCACGGTCAAACTTCTAAGGTGGTCAACACTTCTAAACGGCCACCCAATAGGAACAAAATGGTGTTGCCGATTTTTACACACGCATATTTCGAAAGTATACATATACGCAAATACACAGGCGTGGATGTACATATCTAATATATTCCTACATACATATAAAAATATAAAATATAACAATACAGCATATACATGTATACACATATACATTTGTGTACATACACACACATACATACCCATCTAAATATTCACATTTATATATTTACACAAAACACACGTCTGCACACACATACATACCTATACTGTATATAGACAGAAACAGAAAAGATACCTGCGACTGAAATAGCCAGAAAAAGTCGCCAGAAATACACTAAAGCTTTCCATGACAAGAAAGTTGAAGAATGGGCCAACCAACAACGGGCCAAGTATTTTCTGGACGAATATAACCAAGACTATATTGATAAGGAAGGGTCTATAAGCTGGCTAAAGGATGGATCGCTCCACTATGACCAGGAGAAGTTTATAATAGCTGCCCAAGATCAAGGGTTGATGACCAATGCGTTTAAAAAAATGAGTGGTCTCAGCAAAGACAACAAATGCAGGTTCTGCCACACAGAAGTAGAGAGTGTGAGCCACCTGATTTCTAGCTGTAAGGTTCTGCTAGGGGACGGCTACTATACAATGCGACACAATGAAGTATGCAAATATCTCCACTGGACGATCTGCAATAAGTTAAATATCGAATGCAGTAAGAAGTCATGGGAACATATACCCGAAAGAACAGTCGGAAACAAGTCATATACCATCCACTATGACTATGCAATCCCTACAGCCACATACCTAGAAAACGGAGCTATAAAACCCGACATTGTAATATGGGACAAGAAGGAGAAGGAAGCAACCTTGGTGGAAGTTAGTGTCCCGAATGATGCTGGGTTAAACAGAGCTGAGAGGGAAAAGATTACTAAATACCAGGGTCTTATGTATGACATGAAAAGAAACTGGAACCTTAAGAAGATCTCTATCATTCCAGTAATTATAGGAGCAACCGGACTTATGAAAAAGAATTTTACAAACTATCTTACAAATATACCAGGTAAACCAAGTGCAAAGGAGATTCAAACAATTGCACTTAAAGGGACGGTTAGAATCTTAAAAAAGATCTCTCGGTTGGAGTGTCTAAAATAGCAGGTGTATGTTTGGCATCTGGTAGGATGCCCCATCCCTGGTTTAAACAAAATGATAAGAAAAATGAAATATATAGGCGTATATACACATACATATATAACATATACCCATACATACATATATATATGCATATATGTATATATATATATATATATATATATATATATATATATATATATATATATATATATATATATATATATATATATATATATATATATATTCCGATCCCGCATTTTGCTAATTCCTGCCCTCTGATGAGAAGGAGAGCATTTCTTCGAAACTCCGCATATTAAGGACTATCCACTTATCTTGTGCTTCCTTTTTTTTTTTGTTTTTTTTAAATTAAATATGTTTTTAACTCTTTTTCAAGATGTCTTTTAGCATGTTTTATTAATCATTTGTTCATATATATATATATATATATATATATGTGTGTGTGTGTGTGTGCCCCCCTCCCTAATCTGAGATAAGAGTTTATTCTTGTAATATAAGGTTTTGTATCTTGAGTGAAATTTCGAGGGAAATTCTTGGCCTTAAACGGGTGATTACAGAAACATATATGCACATTTGTAGCAATTAATGTTTGTATAAATACATTTAATATGTCTGTTCTGTTAACTCATTGAGCACTTTGTGGTAGACATATATTGTTTCACGTGGATGTACTTCTAGGAAGCCAAACTACACTGCCACATGCATATATAACTATTTCCTATAATAATTATTAAATACCTGCAGACACTAGTGTTTCATCCTTCCGGGAATCATCAGTGCATGGTGTCACAATTACTGCCGGTCGGGAGGTTCAAACTCGGTAACAAAGCTATCTCTGACTCCATTAGCAAGGACCAAATCCATTCGGCCATCGTCAACAGTGATAAATACCATTGAAATTTAAACATTTATTTTTAAATATCTCCACGTCCGTTCATAGTTATCTAATGATTATAACATCATGATCTGCGTATGTGAGCTAAAGTGACAGACTTACATTTCAACTTTAAAATGATAAACAATAAATACAATGTGTGTGTTTGCGTGTGTGTGTATATATATATATATATATATATATATATATATATATATATGTATTAAGCACACAGATGTCTTAGCGTCATACTGTGCTTCTCCCAGACAGATCAACCCCACGTGCACGTCGTGACCACTGCCACGCAGACGGGGCTCTGATGAAGGGTGAGTGTTCTGCACCGTATAACTGGACCTCCACTTCCTTGCGCTAAGGCTAAGGGTGAGGTAAGCCTGACAGAAACCTCCAGAGGATCTTAGGCCCCGTAAGCTGTGGCATACATGACTCACCGGCGTGTGGAATATGCTCTGGTGCCCAGCAACCTAATTCCCAGTAATGGATCAAATGGCGTGATGGGTGGACAGGGCTCTGTAAGCCGCAGTGAAGGCAACCTCTCTTGGAGAAGGAAAACTCTGATATAAAACCTGTGGCAGCTGCTGTATCCAATGATGTTGACTTGCTCTTCTTTTTGGTTCAATGTGGCAGTTGTTCACAGATGTGGATTGTCTCAGTGCCAAGTCTTTCCTCACTATAAAAAACTTCAAGCACACACACACATGAGTATATATATATATATATATATATATATATATATATATACAGCACAATCACGTTGACATTCCAGTTCTCGCCTAACCACAGAAGTTAAGCAATGTTGAGCCTGGCCAGTACCAGAGGGGTGACCATTTTGGGAGACTAAGTGCTGTATGTACCGCATTGGGTCGACGTAGAAATTCTCAGATTGATATTTTGGGACGCATTAATTCATTCGGAGAGATGCACTCCCAGTCTTCGTTAAGGCATGCTGTATACTCTGTCCTGTGGCAGACATCTGCACCGACAAAGATTAGCAGTAATACTAGAAAGTGAAACAAAGCCTTCACCACTATAAACAAATCAGTTGTGGCGGAACCTCATACGTCGAAATACACGGGAGCGTCTATTATATCTGTATATATAACATATATGTGTGTATATATATTAAGGAACAATCAATACAGCGGAAAAGAAATGTTTACCTGATATAATCACAGGTAAACTACAACGTAATATAAATATTAACATTTATATATTAATGAATATACAACCAAATAAAAAAGCTCAATACACACATAAAAGAATGTAGAGCGTATTATAAGAGAAAATAAAAGAACTTAAGATTGCAAATTAAATTTACAATTTAATTATTCAACATTTGATATCTGTCAAATAATAAATTTAATTGTAAATTTTAATTTACAGTTTTAAATTCTTTTATTTTCTCATATATATATATGTGTGTGTGTGTGTGTGTCTAGAAGTATAAGCCATGTTTAGTTTCAGAACAGTTTCCGATGGTTCGTTGTTCTAAACAAGTCTTGAGAGGTGACTGGTTTGCAGTAGACAGTTCCACAGAGCAAAAGATTCTTACCGTGTCGAGACGGGAAAAAAACATGCAAAATTGCTACAGAAAAGGTTTAATATTTATGGAGCAATTCTGGTTTCTGATTGGTTGGTAGCAGAAAGTGAATTAATTCGATTCGTCAGTTCCTAGCAGCATTGTTTGTAAATAGAATCGCCCGACTGTGTGAGATCATACCCAATTATGAATCAAAAATACCGCAACAGTGTGTGTGTGTGTGTGTGTGTGTGTGTGTGTGTGTGTGTGTGTGTGTGTGTGTGTGTGTGTACTTGATGAAATAATGAAAAGTCTCTGATGATTGTTTGGTTTATGACAATTAATGAAACACGTGTAAGATGCAGTGATTTAAACAATATGGATGTATATTGTATATTCCTGTGATTTGGAAATGTGTAATAAAGTTATAAATGCTCTGAAAGTGCAAATCCATTTTCATTGAGCTTAAAAAACTGTTGAAATTTTTAGATAGCCTTATTACATATATACTCTATATATGTAATTTGTTTTAAGGAAAACGCATATATATATATATATATATATATATATATATATATATATATGGAATATATATGGAAACGACACTAACCCTATTCGAATTTAACTAGTTTCCTCCAAAGGAGGAAGTTTCATGGGAGTATGAAATTCACAAGCAGTCCGCAGTCGCATGTATATCCCCGTTAGGGAAGATGACGATGTTATGTTTGCAACTCTTGAAGGGAGGTGTCAACGTCCTCCTACGTACCGCATCTGGAATCCCCAAATTGGTTACCCATCTGGTACTGGCCAGGCTCAATTGCTTAATCTCAGTGGTCTAACGAATAGGAACTGGTGTGTCAGTCTGATTATGCAAAAACAACAATCCAAACCTTAGTCGATCTCATCTTCTATAATTTAAATCTCACCTGTCTGTTTAAATGTATGTATGTTTGTATGAATGTATGTCTCACAAAAACTTTAGTGAGAAGCGACAGATTTTCATGAGATTGGTATCATTTTGAATCAACCCTTCGGACAACAAATATCGAAAAATTGGCCAAAAATATTAATTCCTTCACCCTTAACTGGACATTTTTCTACAGAGAGGGGTCGCTTTTTTCACCGATATTACTATTTTGGGGAACTTTCCTTATACTCCCTAGATTGTAATATCTACGATTCGCAAACGGACGTCCTCTATCTTTATTTTGATCAATGTTAGGAATTTACAGGAATCGGTCTTAACACCTATGTTACATATAGATAGTGATTCTTTATTCATCCAGCTAGCTGAGTGATGGATCAGGAATTTAAGCTTGTACGATTACATGGTCTTATCTTCCCCTTTTCGCCTCCAAGGGCATCAGCTCCCAGGCTGACCGACTCCTCTCCCTTCTATCTTGACTCTCACTAAGTCGCTTTCCAACTCTGTCTCTCTAACTGATCCGAACCCATCTCAAGATATTGGAATTCCCTTTCGTTTATGATGCCAAACATGTTTTTCAAATTACATGTGCGTTTTGTACATGCACCCACACACCTCTGGTAACAATGAAATTCCTAAATGAATTGTTTCATGTATAACCTATTTATTTCATCATTATTTCTAAACTGCATTGTTCATATCTAACTCAGACATAAATAATATTTAATTATTTCTAAGAACAATGACAATCATTCTACATTCCTAGGATTTCAATATGTATTCTTTTTTAACTTTTCTTAATGGGTACGATTTTAACCTTTTCCAAATATCATTTTCAAATTTATCTAGTTTGTTCTTTTACTTACTGGGATCTGTCCCTTTTCATGTAACACCTATAGACTTAGAGTTAGTGGTAACATGAAGGAAAGGCACATGTTTCCCATGATGGTGGAGCACTTGTGCAGAATTTGAAACAGATGTAACTAACTGGCTGCTCGGCTTTGCTTGAAACATGTCGGCTTGTGCTGATTATCAAAGGATAACAATGCTACTGAAGAAAACACCTATATATATATATATATATATATATATATATATATATATATATATACATATATAAAAGGCAAAAGTGGCACACGCGTTTTTGTATATTCGCAAAAGGCTTTTGGGGCGGAGGGGGGGGGTTCACGACCACGTTACAATTTTTTAGAACTTTTTATATACTCCCTAGATTATAATATCTACCATTCACGAACGGACATACATTTATTTTGATTGACTTTTATAAAATTTCCTCTATTCCGTCCTTTCGCATGTTTGTCCATCATTTTCGTATAAATAAAGCGAAACTTATCGGAGCGAAGTAGACCATCTGGCTTTCCGGTCGGGACCTACAGAAAGGCAATTAGCTTTGATCAATGTTGGAGAACCCCTTCATATCATACAATTGCTATTCATTTGGAGAGCTCCCCCTTTTTCTGCAGGGCAGTTTCTGCCGTATTTTGCTTCCCCATAAAAAAAGTGAGTTTGCGAAACTAATTTAAAAACTGAGTTTGCAAAACCAATTAAAAAAGTGCGTTTGCAAAACCAATTAAAAAATAAGTTTTCAAAACCAATTAAAAAGGTGGGTTTGCAAAACCAATTAAAAATAAATTTGCAAAACCAATTAAAAAACTGAGTTTGCAAAACCAATTAAAAAGGTGAGTTTGTGAAACCAATTAAAAAAGTAAGTTTGCAAAACCAATTAAAAAGGTGGGTTTGCAAAACCAATTAAAAAAGTGCGTTTGCAAAACCAATTAAAAAAGTACGTTTGCAAAACCAATTAAAAAATAAGTTTTAAAAACCAATTTAAAAAGTGTGTTTGCAAAACCAATTAAAAAATAAATTTGCAAAACCAATTAAAAAATAAATTTGCAAAACCAATTAAAAAACTGAGTTTGCAAAACCAATTAAAAAGGTGAGTTTGTGAAACCAATTAAAAAAGTAAGTTTGCAAAACCAATTAAAAAGGTGAGTTTGTGAAACCAATTAAAAAAGTAAGTTTGCAAAACCAATTAAAAAGGTGGGTTTGCGAAACCAATTAAAAAGGTGAGTTTGCGAAACCAATTGAAAAAGTGAGTTTGTAAAGCCAGTTATAAAAGTAATGCATAAAAAACTGTTGCATGATCACAGGCTTCAAAAACACGTAAAGATGAAGAATTTGTTGTTAAAAAAAATCGTTTTGGATAATATATAATTGTTGTCTATTTGGTTTTTTTGCTTTTTAACACTTTTCTTCTTGTTAACTATACTGCACAATCACCGATTTTTCCTAGCAATTTGTATTTTTGGTTTAGTTTAGTTCTTAAAGATTAAACAGAGACAAGAATTTAATATATTCTTAGGAGAACAAACAGTGTTTAGATCTTATATAAATGAGATATGCTTAAGTAATACAAAATTTAAAAAATAGGTGATAAATTGGAAATTTTTTTCAAAATTATGAAGTTAGACGTTTTACTAAAATGAAGATAGATGAATATTTTTAAGTGATTCAAGTAAAAAAAACATAACAGTTGGAAGAAAGATTCAGAATGTGTGAAGAAAAGAAAAATGTGCTAAAAAACTAAGAAAAAAGAAGGGAAAAGAACACAAGAAACAAATTTATCTTGTATGACAACATTTTTTTTTTCACTTGTGAATTAATAAAGACCAATTGTTGTGAACGAACGTAAAAATAATGAAAATAAATTGCGAGCGAGTGAAATAAAACGTTTGCAAGTGTTGGAAGATACACAGACAGTGACACATACAAAAGAAAAGAGATACCTACCTCTCTACAACACCAGCATAAAGCTGGAAAAACCCAGCGAACAAGAAGTAGTGCACTCTGACCCCGAAAAAATACTTGAGCAACCCCATTAGCATTCGCCGATTGTGCATTCCATGTTGAAAAACAAGGTGTCTTCTATAGTATCAGACCTGACAGAATGGTTAATTGTAGGTATAGACCACTACACACCCTTCAAAAAATTACAGCAAAAACCTAACAGTCAGCCGCGGTTCTCTCCAGAATATGCTGCTACCATTGCGCACAGAAACCACATTTTCCATTGCTTCTAACATAATAGATATATTGAGACTAAAGCCGCTTCTAGGACTGCCAGCAATCACTGTAAAAGAGTAATAAAGAATGCGAGAGAGTTGTATGCTCAGTCCGTTAACTCCAAAGTAGCTGAGCAACGTTCCCACCAAATAACAAACAGGGCTCTGAACAGAAGCATGTACTCTATCCCAACCATTATCAGTGAACCTGAGATAATCTCGTCAGTATCAGAAAAGGCCAAACTCTTTGTCAAGAACTTTGCAGCTAATTCTAACCTATGTGATGAAGGCCGCCAACCTCCTGTATTTCCTCCTCTATCTGAAAACACACTATGTAACATACAAATATCTGTGCATGATGTTGCCAAGCTAATCAAAGATTGATTCCAATAAAGCAATTGGCCCTGACGGCATTCCAATTATAATGATGAAAAACTTCAATCAGAACTAGCTCCCATACTTACAAAGCTGTTTAAGCATTGTCTTGAGGAGAATTCCTTCCCAACACCCTGGAAAGCCTCATCAGTATAGCCTGCATTTAAGAATTCAGGCGATAAGTCTCCTGTGCGTCATGAATAAATTGCTGGAATCTGTTAAATAGAGAGGTAGGCAACCACCTCAGCAAAAAAAAACCTCCTTAGTCACATACAATATGGTTTCCGTTCTGTTAGATCTGCAGCAGATGTGCTAACAACTATATCCCTAGGGTAATTACTATTAACATATCAAAGACTTTTTCATAGGGTATGGTACAAAGGTCTACTCCATAAGATCTCCAGATATGTTATAGCTGGAAATGTCTTCTCGATTATTAAATCATTTCGCTCTGATAGGTTCATAAGAGTAGCGGTTGATGGGCAGAAATCAGAAGCCCATAGTATTAATGCTGGAGTCCCTCAGAGGTCTATCCTGAGTCCAACCCTCTTCCTGATCTACATCAACGATCTCCTAAATCGCATCCTAGGATCATTTGTAGACATTTATGCTAACGACACTGCCATCTATGGCAACACTTCAAAGGCTGTAAATGACTGTTCTCTCTGATTCTCTCTCTCCTCTGATCTTGAGCACGTGGTACAATGGGGAAAGAGGTGGCTGATTAATTTTAATGCATCAAAAACCACGCTTCTACTTTTCCATCATCAACGCTCTGATCCCTGGCTGGCATCAATTGAAATGAATAGCTTTTGTCTTGGGGAGGCTCCATGTTTTGACGAGCTTCTGGATCTGACCTTTACTCCTGATCTTAAATGGAACACATACATCAGATCCGTTGGCAAGCTTGCCGGAAAAATGGAGGGATCATTCTACCGCTCTGGTAGATATTTCACAACTGATGCAATTCTCTATCTGTATAAATGCCAAGTAACTCCAAGAATGGAGTACTGTTGCCACATCTAGAAGCAGTTTATCCTGCCTTGACAGAGTTCAAAATAGACTTTGTAGCCTAGTGGAAGTGACCTTTTCTCTTCCCTGCAACCTCTTTCCCACAGAAGAGACATTGCGAGCCTGTCTCTGTTTTATCGTTATTTCATGGCAAATACTTGTCTGAGCTCCAATTTTTGATCCCTTCATCCTGACTTTCATGAAGAATAGTCTTCTAACTGAAACCACCACTCTTTATCTGTGCCTAAACCTAAACATAGATTCTATGAACAAAGCTTCTTTCCTAGCATTTAAGCCCGGCGTTGCCCAGGTGTTAGGAGGTGTGTGTTGAGAAAAAAAAATGGTAGTAGGAAGGCAGGCTCGAACCCGTACCGCAATGGAGGAAAAGAACGGGAAAGAAACCTGATGTCTTTGCTGTTAACACCCGCCAAACCAGAAGTGACGTAGGTTTTAATTAAGGATAGACAATCGAAAGGAGAGGATGACTTTCGAAAATATCGGCGAAAAAGGCGACATAGAAAAGTGCCCAGTTGAAGGTGAAGGTATTTCCCTGCTTTCCAGCTGACTACTATCTGATTGTCTTCAAGTCCAACGTAAACAAATTCTTGATGAGTCATCCCTTAAGTAATCCAATTTACCAAGTTTCCACGACTAACGATTATTACGATATTATCTCTTTCACTACTGTACCTTTATTAAACTTTATTATTTCATTTCTGATGTTTTCCTTCAATTCTTGCAGAGTTGGGGGTCTGACATTCCAAGGTCTACCAGCTCGAGGAACAAAATAAGGGAGTTAAATCGCAATCCAGAGATTCTGCAATCTGTCATGAATAATGTTTTGGAAAGTGCATAAATAGGCAACATTTAAAAGACATTATTTTTCATAAATATTGTTCAACTTTTGCATTGCTTTTTTTAAAACTAATTTACCAATATCTTAGTCAAATTGTGTCAAAATTACAGAAAGATATCATCAAAAATAAAAAAATCTATTTTAGTTCAAAACCCTTCAGTGACTTTTAGACAGAATGTATGAGAAAACACACACATACATACGCATACACACATATATACGCATTGAGCTCTGGTTTGATTCCTTGAATCAGAAATAGTGAGTTTTGCGAAGCCAGTTAAAAAAAGTGAGGTTTTGAAGCCAGTTAAAAAAAAACGAGTTTGTGAAGCCAGTTAAAAAGTGGGTTTGTGAAGCTAGTTAAAAAAAAAGTGAGTCTTTGAAGACGGTTCAAAAAATGAGTTTGTAAAGCCAGTTAAAAAAGAGTTTCTGGAACCAGTTAAAGAGTGGGTTTCATAAAAAGTGAATTTGTGAAACCAGTTAAAAACGTGGGGTTTTGAAGCAGTTGCCAGTTAAAAAAAACTTTTGGGGCACACTGTATAAGAAAACATACACACATATATATACGCATACAAATTGAAGTGCAACAATACACAGTTGAATGCCTACTAAACACTATCCTAATATGCCTAAAGTTTCTTCTGTATTTCTTGTCAGGACAACCTGGCATTAGGTTACTTTTCCCTACAAGTCAACCCTGATCAAATATCCAAAATCACATTTCGTATCCCAAATAAAATCTCCTCGGTATGAATAACTTATACTAGTTTTTATGAGGAAGGGCGTACTTTCTCCAAGTAGTACACAAAGCTAGATACTCCACCAGACTAGACGAATTGTTTTCTTGGAAAGATCAAGAGACAACAAGAAATATGTACTATAACATATATATATTATTGGGGTGAGAAAGATTATATTCTCAACAATTTTATGAACTCAGCGTTTAAGATGTAAAGGAGATTTTTAACAGAACATTCGAATATCTATGAATCTCATATAAAGATCAAATGTGAGTCCCAGGAAGGTGGGGGGGGGGCTTGGTTTCTGAGAACTTCAATTGAAGTAAAATGAAACAAAAAAAGAAAATATGTTTATATTCTAGAATTCGCAAATCAGTTAAACATATAAGAACACATTAAAGATATTAAAACAAAAATTTTAATTTTGAAAGTGTTGGTTTAATTAATAACCTTACGAGTTATTAATTGTGAGATAAATATAAAAGCCAGCGTGGGTTAGCCATACTGAGGAAATCTTATTTGTGCTTCAAATAAGATTTTGAATATTTTGTCAGGATTTACTTAGAAGGAGAAATATCCTCATACCAGATTGTCCCGACATGTTAAGTTGTTTTGACAACCCCCCCCCCCCCGCACAAGGATAGTGTCTAGTAGACATTCAAGTTTTCCCTCTATACAGAAAACCATAGCAATGTGTTTGTCTATTATTTTATGAAGAATGGTGCACCTTCTCCAAGTGATGTTATCTCAAGTAACAGCAATTGGATACTCCAACAGACTACAGGGTGGTCAAAAAGTCAGGTACCATTTTAAAGAAAAACGATATTAGCAATACACGTATATTCAAGTACCATACATTGAAATATAAAATGAAACAAACATGAAATATGTTTATTTTGTTAATTGTCGTCTATTTCTTTCTATCAATCGCTGGAAGCGATTAACCACTGATTGTGTAACACGTGTAATCATGTCAGCTGATATCCGCGCAATCTCCTCTTCAATAAATAACTTTAAAGACGCTATTGTATCAGGCTTCTTGCCATAAACGCTATCCTTTACATAGCCCCAAAGCCAGAAATCAGGAGGGGTAGTTTATATATTACACTCAAATATTTAAACAAATAATATTAAACGAATAGAGATTATAATGGATCATATTGTTTTTTCTACCTTTAACATGTTACCTGACTTTTTGACCACCCTGTAGACGAATTGTTTTCTTGGAATCCAATAAGATCAAGAGACAACAAGAAATATGTACTATAACATATTAAAATGGTCAGTTGGGGTGAGAAAGATTATATTCTCAACAATTTTATGAACTCAGCGTTTAAGATATAAAGGAGATTTTTAACAGAACATTCGAATATCTATGAATCTCATATAAAGATCAAATGTGAGTCCCAGGAAGGAGGGGGCCCTTGGTTTCTGAGAACTTCGATTGAAGTAAAATGAGATAAAAAAAGAAAATATGTTCATATTCTAGAATTCGCAAATCAGTTAAACATATAAGAACACATTAAAGATATTAAAATTTTTTTTTTAATTTTGAAAGTGTTGGTTTAATTAATAACCTTACGAGTTATTAATTGTGAAATAAATATAAAAGCCAGCGTGGGTTAGCCATACTGAGGAAATCTTATTTGTGCTTCAAGTAAGATTTTGAATATTTTGTCAGGATTTACTTAGAAGGAGAAATATCCTCATACCAGATTGTCCCGACATGTTAAGTTGTTTTGACAACCCCCCCCCCGCACAAGGATAGTGTCTAGTAGACATTCAAGTTTTCCCTCTATATAGAAAACCATAGCAATGTGTTTGTCTATTATTTTATGAAGAATGGTGCACCTTCTCCAAGTGATGTTACCTCAAGTAACAGCAATTGGATACTCCAACAGACTACAGGGTGGTCAAAAAGTCAGGTACCATTTTAAAGAAAAACGATATTAGCAATACACGTATATTTAAGTACCATACATTGAAATATAAAATGAAACAAACATGAAATATGTTTATTTTGTTAATTGTCGTCCATTTCTCTCTATCAATCGCTGGAAGCGATTAACCACTGATTGTGTAACACGTGTAATCATGTCAGCTGATATCCGCGCAATCTCCTCTTCAATAAATAACTTTAAAGACGCTATTGTATCAGGCTTCTTGCCATAAACGCTATCCTTTACATAGCCCCAAAACCAGAAATCAGGAGGGGTAGTTTATATATTACACTCAAATATTTAAACAAATAATATCAAACGAATAGAGATTATAATGGATCATATTGTTTTTTCTACCTTTAACATGTTACCTGACTTTTTGACCACCCTGTAGATGAATTGTTATCCAAGAGACCACAAGAAATGTATACTATAGCATATTAAAATGGTCAGTTGGGGTGAAAAAGTTTATATTCTCAGCTATTTTACTAACTCGGTGTTTGAGAGATAAAGTAGAACTTTAATAGAATATTCGAATATCTATGAATCTAATATAGAGATCAAATGTGAGTCCCAGGAAGGGGGCCCCATGGTTTCTGAGAACTTCTACTGAAGTAACATAAAACAAAGATTAATGTGTAAGAAAACACACACACATACATCAATTACTGCGTAAGGGAATACATAGACATTCGTCAATTAATGTGTAATTAAATACATACACATACATTAAATTATGTCTACTGAAATATACACATATAGAAATTAATGTGTACCGAAATACACACACTTACATCAACTAATGTATAACGACATACACACACGTACACAGACACCAATTAACGTGTAACTAAATAGTTTGACAGGATAATTAAATTTATCAAAAAATAATTTCTTCATAAAGTTCACATTAAACATGAGAAAAAAAAAAAAGCAAACAAAAAAAGTTGGTAAAGAAATTTAACACCTTCCGAAAAATAAGATTTCGTTTTTCAATGAGGATTTTTAAAATGGCTTCCCAAACTTAAAGACTCGCTTAGTATGGTGATTAATTCCGTTTAAATGTCAGCTTGCGTGTGACATCTCACAGTTCGCAAAATGGCCATCCATCTGTCCGTTTGCTTGCTTCGTTATAAACGCGATCTTAACGGCATTGTAGACATCGCCCAGGCAAAAACAATACACCGCAGTGTCTACCTACACTACCACTCGTGGAGTAAAAATTTGAATGGGCAATAAACTTCAACCCTCAAATTAAAAAGGCTAAACTTGTAATTAAAAACAAATAAGTATCCAAAATACTGATATTTTAATTTGAAATTCTACTTAATTCAACATCTAATTTTATTTGTTAAGTTTAGGTTGAGTTTCATTTAACCCATTACAAATGGAGATTTCATAGCTGTCTTAAGTTAGTAGAGGATTTGGTCGACATTCCCCGACGCCACCGTACGAAACTTATGAGAAATTTTATGAGACACGTGGGGAGCGTCTATCCAAAAAGGCGGGATTTTAATCAATAAAGGCATAGTCGACGTCGATGAAACTGTGGCGTCTTCCATTTTTGTGCCGCGCAAGTGTTCTGGTCCGCTGATGTCGTTCGGTCATGTCGTTGAACAAGGAAGGAAGATATGGTCATTAATATGATCTATGCGTTGTGCCGAATTTTAACCAGGGGTCACCACTTTGCAGGGGATTTGGTCGACATTCACCGATACCTGGTTTCACAGCCGTGGCGTAGCAGTGTCAGATATCGCCATTAAAAATGAGTGATAAAAATTTAAATAATTAGACTCACTATCTTTCGAAGCTTATAACTACTTGAAAAATGTAATTTAAACCCTAATTTTTTTTTCAATAAAAGGGGCAAAGACCAAATTTTAAAATAATAAAAGGTTTAATAGAAAAATATGCAATATATTTTTAAATCGGTTTTCTTTAAAAAAGATTTCAAGAAATTAACCGAATCATAACTTATTTCAAATATAATAAATATATATAAATTCCAAAAAATCACTTACCTATAAAAAATGGGCGCTTCCATTCTTTATTTATAAGAATTTGTCCATATTTATATTTTATATTCCATGTACTTTTTAAATAAAAGAATTTTTTAAGCAAGCATCTGAAAAGACCGCGATTTTAAAATCTAAAAACAGGTGTTCACAGAACGGAGTTGCCTCCCTTTCTTCCAGTTGACAAATACGGAGGCCGAAAAGCGCCATAACTAATTATTTCAAAAACGTAAAAACAACAAATTAGACCAAATATATTACCTAGTAGTAACTATATAAATAAATAAACATTTGAAGTGCTGATATGTGTCTTATCTCCCCTTTGAATTTCTGAGATGTGTTTACTGTCAACAATCAAATTAGTCAATTATGGGTCACCGCATTTGAAAAATGATCACATTTCACTCATCAGTTTACTTTAAAAAAAACAAAAACAAGGCCGACAGCTATTAGTCGTTTGCTCTCATGTAATGAATGAATGTGTGAATGTAGGATTTACATGAAATTCTTAAAGATAAACTAAAATGACCGAAAAATGGGCTGAAATGACTTAAATAAATAAAAAGTGAATGACTTTAATGAACTTAAGGATGAATTGAATGATTTTAAGAATGACTTGAATGCTTAAAAAAAATAATCGGAATCCTTCAAAAACAACTTGAATGATCTGGAGAATGACTTGAATGGCTTTGAGACTGACTGGTTGTAAAGTGGGTGATCATTTTACATTAAATCAATACAGAAAAGTGATCCCCCAATTTATATCACAAAGTTACAAACATAAGTACAGCATGTAGTAAGAACAGATACTACACTTTGAGATATTAAATCGTTTATTAATGTTAAAAGTACAGTGAAAATCAACAATGAACAAAAATCTTAGGCACATGGCCAACTCAAAAGGGGGGAGGGGTTGTGGGGGTCGTTGGTCATCCTTGTCACTCCAGAACTAAACAAAATCAAAAGTTTCTCCTAGCTGGTATCTTCTTTCACCATAATACCGCATTCACCCTTTCGTACTGGGGGACATCCTACTTAACTCCCAATTTTTAAAACATGTTTTATTGACATGTAATAACAAAAAAATAATAACAATAAAATGGTACAATAATTCATTTGTGTCGAGGGTGGGAGGAAGAAAAAACAAAAGGTGATTAGTAAGACCCTCAAAACCCCGTTTAGTTGATAGACTGCCCGTTCCACTAGGTTTGTAAAAGGAACCTCACTTCTGCGGGTCAGTCTCTAAGTGGGGATGCCCTCGAGATTGGGGTGAATGGAGAAAAGAAAATTTTGAGGGTAAGGAATGGGGGTTAGTTTGTATTTCTTTCTGTCCAAGATGGGTGAAATTTAGAGGAATGGGTGAAAACAAAAATTCCAAGTAGGAGGGGGTGGGGATCTTCCTAATTGGGGAGGGATGGAACACACACTCAGCTAGCTGAGAAGCTACTTGTTTAATTTTACTGCACGGAACTGCACATTCCACACCTAGGCGGAGAACACGTATTCAAATTTGGCTCCTCTTCGTACACACAGACTTGCTACATGTACACATCTTCTGTCAAATGCTGCGCGATGCAGCCTTCTTCTATCACATCTGATCTTCACCCATAGTTGGTATTTAAAGAAAGCGATCAGATCCTGATCAGAAAAAGACCCCCCCCCCCGGCAACCTTGCAGACACAACGTCCAAATCACCATTCTCACCACGGCTAGGATCGTAACATAGACAATTTGTCTTCCCCTGTCCCACGGCGGCCTCTCGTTGTCCACGACATTGGATATGGTAATTGGGCGAGGATGCTCAGGTTCGATGCGAGCCATCACCTTGTTGACATACGACCAGTACCGTCGGAGTTCGCAGCAATCGAAGAAAGCGTGATCAGTAGTTTCTACGACTGTTGTCCCACAATGGGGACAATCAGGCGACTCCAAAAACCCAGAACTGCATTGTATGTTGTTGAGTGGAAGTGCATTTCGGGCTAATCGCCAGGTCAGAGAAAACTCCGAATTATTCAGATGACTCGAACCTGGCGTCCAGCTCCACGTGGAGTAGATCTCACTCTGCTGCCAACCAAAATGCGCGCATAGTGGGTCGTCAGAGGCCCCCTTCACTAGATCCCTACGGGTAGCAGTCACAAAGTTGCTGGACCTTGTAGGCAGATTCTCCCCGCGGCCTGCGACGGCTCTTGATAGAAGGGTCGAGAACAAGGTCGGGGAAGGCGGCAGTAACCACGGGGTGCCATGGTTGGTCATCTTGCATATAGTGGCTCAAGAAGGCCAGCCTCTCAGCGTCTTGATGACACTTCAAGTCCAGCATTCCAAAGCCTCCCTCACACGGACGTTGAATACAGACCTGCCTGCTCACCCAGTGTCTTCCTCTGTCCCAAAGAAGCGAGGATAAGAGTTCGACAAGAGCTGTCAGGTGTTGTGCAGGCAGGGGAAGTACGGCCAGTCAGTAAAGGATGAGAGGAAAAACGTAAGTGGCGCACGCCTCAGCTCTACCCTTTAAGGAAAGTTTCCTAGGAAGCCACGAATTGACTGCAGCCTCCACCTTTGACCGTACCTCCAACCAATTTCTGTCAAGCTGGAGACCCGGTCCAAACCACACATTGAGGATCCGAACTGGGCCATCTGTCCAGCTGAAGGGTGCCGGGAGGTTGGTGTTGCCACTCCAGGCGCCCAACCGCAGTCCTACAGACTTGCTGCGGTTTATCTTGGTCCCTGTAATTCTTTCGTACCGAGTGAGCGCCTCCAACACGATCTCGATGTCTCTGAAGCTCAACACAAAGACCATGACATCATCAGCAAACACGGATGCCTTGGTGGCTCAGCCACCAGGTATTGCAATTCCATGCAAGGCCGAATTTGCCTCCCCACATCTCAGCTTGTGGAGCATGGACCCCAAAGCCAGGACATAGAGCAGTGGCGACAGTGGACAAACTGACCTAGAGATAACAAATGGTTTCAAGCGCTTTCTGTTATCTTGCACGACGGCCGTGGGCTGTCGATACATCACGGATATCCACTTGCAGAAGTCTGGTTTAAAACCGGCGGCTTCTAAGACAGATGCCAAGAAATGATGGTCGACCCTATCGAAAGTTTTGGACTGATCTAAGTTGATCAGCGTGGCTTCTGTGTCGTCATCTATCCCTCCCTCTAGGATCGTGCGTATCAGGTGTAAGTTGTTCTGAATCGATCTCCCCTTCACAGCATAGTTCTGTTCCGGTTCAACCAACTCACCGAAAACAACCTGCAGCCAATTCAACAGGACCTTGGCCAAAATCTTCAACTCTGTGTTTAGCAAAGTTATGGGCCTATAATCATCTAACTCTTCCCCACCATGCCCGTCACCTTTCCTCAGCAATGTGATCACTCTCTTGGTGACTTGCCCCGGGATGCATCCCTGAGCAAACCAATGGTTGAACACCTCCATCAGAAGAAGCAGAAACATGAGCAACAGCCTCAAATACAGTTTGTATGGCAGACCATCGAGTCCCGGCAATCTGTCATAGCTGACCTGCTTTAGCGCAGTAAAAACCTCCCACTCCATCACCTGGCCCTCGCAACTAGCCACTCTAGCCGCCTCGAGGTGGGGAGAGTCAGCCAAATAGTCACTAAACTCAAGGACCGGAAGATCAGGCTGCTGCGTAAAATGCTCCTCAAAATGTTCTTGAAACCCCTCGCAGATTTCCTGAGTTGATTCCAGTGTGTGTCCATCCAGATGTCTAACCTTTGCTATGTCACTTATCAAAAAAAGCATCTATTAACAACAGACCTTTGATCTTAACCAAAAGGCCAAGCACAAAAGTGTTACGGACAGACAGACCGAGGGAGTGACTTATATAGTCGCTTGCATGTGACTAAAAACTTGCCGACAAATTTTCCATTTTTTTTATTCTCTTAAAGAATTACATGATTTTTTAGATGAGTTTTTGAATTAAAATATTTTATTTCTTCTTTATACAATGAATTGTTTCTTCAAAAATCTATAAAAAAAAAACATTGAATAAAATAGAAAAAATTGATGTAGGTGTCAAATTTTTACAGGACAATATTTTCAAAATGTGAGGTTTCACTTAAAAAAATCAATGTGTTTTTTTTTTAAAAAAATCAACGTGTTTTTTTTTTTAAAAAAGGTTTTAAACTTTTGACTTTACATGTAAATTTGCACATAACTATTCTTTTGTTTTGTTTTAAATTAGCTTATTTTATGTATTGATCGTTTTATGTATTGATCGTTTATCTTCAATTTGTGAGATATAAACCTTAGGTGAGAAAATTAATAATTTTCTTTTTAATAGGATGGGGTGAATTAAAAAAAACGTTTGTCTAGAATATTATATTCAGTTTATTGGAAAGAGCATAAAATTTTAACCCTGAAAATATCTTAAAAATTGAACCAATAGAAAAATTTTGATAAATTTTTAAATTGAAAAAAATTTAACTTGTAAAATTCAATTCATTCTATTACTTAGAAAAAGCGGCTGCATGAGCGCACGCATGCACTTTGTAAACACTTTTTTTTTAAATAAAAAATAATATTTCTATTATTTAAAAAAAAAAAACTTAATAGTTTATTTTGGAAGTATATTCCATAAAGAAATTAAACAACCCACTTTAAAAAAAAGAAATTATGAGTTTTGTATATTTTATTTGCAATTTTGTGTTAAGGGTGTCAAAAATTCCCAAAATATTCTGACACACCTAGCCGTGGTGTGAGCATAGGTAAATGTTTCCCAACCCTTAACAAAAAAATAAAAAAGGTGTCAGAAGTGGGATAAGATGAAGACGAATTGAAACGTTTATAATACGATTTTTATTTAACAACAGAAAGAAAAATAATTTTTTTTTGTATTTTTATATGCTGTTTTATGTTGATTTAACACACGGGAGAAAGATTAAATTGTCCATCGTTTATTAAAACGTGGAAATGTTCTTGTAAAGAGTGTTCTGGAAATAAATGCTGTTTTTAACTTGATATACTTGCTAGGACTTGTCTATATATTCTATATAAAAGGCAAAATTTGTGTGCACATTTTATGTATGTCCGGCAAAGGCTTTTTTCGCCAGGATTCTCGGGAGGAGGGGGGGAGGTTAGGGTTAGGGTTTTCCGGGGGGGGGTTACTATGTCTTACAACTGTTTATATACCTCCTAGATCATAATATGTACGATTTGCGAAGGGATGTCGTGTCTAGATTTATTTCCATCGACTTTTATAAAAATCGCGCTATTTCGCTGTGTCGCCTGTTTGTTTGGCTTTTTAGTGAAATTACTTGGAACATGCAGAAAGCAAATCAGCTTTTGATCAATGCGGTGAAAACCGTCATATCATACAATTGCTTTCATTTGGACACCCCCATTTTTTTAAAGGGGAGCTGGTTTTCACCTCAACCCAACATCTTGGGGAAACAAAACCAAAACAACGTCTTCGCAGCCCAGTTTAAGCTCTCAAAAATGTCAAATTAATCCAACTGCCACACTTCACGCAATAAGTAATATAAAATTTGTGATCCAAAATAAGAAGATAATGCCTGGGTCGTGAGTGAAGGGTCGATGGAGGAAGACCGTCACTATTGATATTGCTAAACACTGGATGAGGGTCCATGCAATTGTCACCGATCATCTGGTGCCTTACGTCCAAGCCATCATTGGAATGGATGTGATATACCGAAATAGCTTGCGCCTCCCGAGGGGGGGTTCACCTCAAACACACAAAAGGGAATAAATCCAAGAAAGTAGAATCTCCACTCCTGTTGCACCTATCTCTCCTGCCAGATCTGGAATCTCTCCAGCACCGAAAAATGAAGCTCGTTTTGTAGTGTCCAGCTTCACGCACACACAAGATTTTGCAAGAACGCATGTAATAAAATGCTGGCCGCCATCTTTGTTTTTCCTTTTAGTTAAGTCATCATGCTTTTTTTTTCGCTTCCCCTCAAAGATTTGGGTTCGAGCCTACTTCCCTTTTTTCTCAACACCCCGGCACCGCCGGACCATTCGTATTGCATCACGTTCGTTTTCTGAACTGTTCTTTTTTTTTGTTTTCTCGATTTTTTTAACATTGTTTTTTTAGGGTTGTCACTTCGCTTTCATTAAAATTTACACCCCCCCCTCGCACATCTCTAAACACCCGGGCAACGCCTGGTACCCCTGCTAGTCTTCTATATATACAAAAGGACAAATGTGTGTGTGTATGTATGTATGTATGTTCGCTTATCTATGACTTAACAATGGGGTCGCCTGTCTATTTAACTTGCCCGACTTTTACCAGCTCGCCGCGTCTATTGAAAAGCGAATGATCGCGCGCGGGGAAATAGTAACTGGCTTGCAGTGCAAAACTAGGTCGAACATCACGCCACTTCCTCGCACCTGTATATTTCGCTTTATAAACCTTAGTTTAACATGCTTATTAATTCCTCTCCCCTCGTGGCCGAGATGGTTAGGTGGCTGGCTTTTTTCCCCTTTCGTTTCCACCTTCGCGCCAAGGATTTAGGGTTCAATCTTACCTTTCTACTAAAACTTTTTTTATCTTTTACACCTCCAAGCACCCAGCCAACGTTTTTTTTTAACACACACACCTCCAAACACCCGGGCAACGCCGGGTACCCCCCCACCCGCTAGTATAATATAAAAGGGAAAATATGTGTGTGTGTATGGGGCTCTCGGTGGGGTCAGTTTCTTAGAACTTTTTATATACTGTCTAGATTATAATATGTCCGATTTACGAAAGGGGGTCCTCTGTATTTTTTAATATGTTACAAAATTTGCGCTTTGATTTCATTTTCTCTACTACTATGTTTGGCGTAATGTTTGACCCAGAAAACCACACGTTGTCATTCAACCACCTGCTTTTTCAAAAGTTGAATTTCACTCTTCCTCACTTCTCTTCCTGCATAACGTCATGGTAAGTCATCAGGCTACTCACCTCAAGGCTTTCAGTTCTAGCCTACCTTCTGCCCAAAACTTTTTTTTCTTTTACACACGGGCAATGCTGGGCACCCCCACTAGTCTATAATATAAATCTCATCTGTCTGTTTAAATATATGTATGAATGTATGTATGTATGTTTGTATGTGTCGAAAAAACTTTCAACAGAGGCGACGCATTTTCACGAGATTGGTATCATTTTGAAGCATAACCCTTCGGACAACAAATATGGAAAAATTGGCCAAAAACATTAATTCCTTTGCCCTCGATTGGACACTTTTCTACAGGGAGGGGTCGCTTTTTTTGTTGATATTTTCAAAAGTCATCCTCTCTTTTCAAATGTCTAGCCTTAATTTAAACCTACGTCACTTCTGGTTTGACAATGGACGCAACAGCAAAGGCGTCACTTTTATTGTTACGTTCTTTTCCTCCTTTGCGGTATGGGTTCGAGCCTGCCTGTTTACCTATTACCACTTATTTTTTTGTGCTCACACACAATTTTCCTTTTGTTTTTTGTTTTTTTTTGTTTTGCTCAATCAACACCCTTATACACACCTCCACTTTCTTTCCGCCTTCGCATTACAAGTTCGCGCCTGCCTGCCTACTTCATTTTTTTTTTTTTTTTGCTCAACACACATCTTGAAACACCCGGGCAACGCCAGGCACCTAGGCAAGTTATATATTTTAAAATAGTCTGATAGGATTTGAATTAAAACATGCAGTGAAAAACAGGAAACAGAAATCTTTCTTTGACTGAGGCAAAATATTTTTCTTTGGTGATGAAATTTTTCCTTCTTTTTTTTTATAATCAAAAAGGAAAAGATTAATTCTCGCTGATCTGGTTCTTCCATGTAGAGAATTTAGATGTGTAATGTGAGCAAAGTTATGTTGATTGCTTTACATCGAACCTCGATGGAGTTCATGATGTTGTTTACAGCATGCTAGCTGGCTTGGACTGATTGGGTTTGGCGCACAGTGCCCTTCTCATAGGTTTCAAACTGGCTCCAACGAAAGCTGTCAGAAAAATATTTTTGAAATTCGTTTTCTTTGAATGCCGATTGGATGAAAAGTAGACACCCTGTCACATGGTACTGCTCTGGAATACGTCTACGGCAATTACCAAGTTTCAGTTTTAATGCCCCCAGAATTTGCGGGGGTGTAGATAACAGATGTCTGCTGCTTGTCCAGCCACTCTAATGTCTCTGGTGTGTTGCTACAAGCTATTTCGTTTTGTTAGGGCCTTACATCAAATGGCTTCCTGCCTTGTCTAGAGCGTTTTCCATTAAAAATAGATTATAAATTAATAGTAAAGAAAATGCAAAACACTGAACTCTGGTTAGGTTCCTTGAATCAGAAAAAGTGTGTTTTGCAAAGTCAGTTAAAAAATGAGCTTTTAAAGCCAGTTAAAAAAAAGTGAGTTTGCAAAGCCAGTTAAAAAAAGTGAGTTTATGAAACCAGTTAAAAAAAGCGAGTTTGTGAAGGAAGTTTCCAGTTAAAAAGATCTTCTGAAGAATCCAGATAATACAAAAAATGCAATGAGAATGTCTCTTTTCGCTGTGGAGATCAGATGGAAACTGACTCAGAAGAAGAGTAGATGACTGACTGGTTGATACTTCAGAAGGAAAGGATGTCTTTGGAATTGGTACAAGAGGAACTAGAACGTATTCAGATTTGATAGTATTCGGACTAGGCAAGAAATTGCCAATAATAATTAGATGTCTTATAAAGGCTTATTTTCTTTCATTCTCTCTCTCTCTCTCTCTCTCTCTCTGTCTCTCTGTCTCTCTGTCTGTCTCTCTCTCTCCCTTCCTCCTGTTCTGCTGAACGGTGCAATGAGATTTTCCAATTTAGAAAACACTACGAGAAAAATTCCTTCATCATTCCTCAAGTGGGATGATACCCAATGGTGATCCTTGCCCTTAAAAATTGCACAGGTCGAGAATAGAAGGCACGCACGTTGCGTTTTTTGGGGTTTTTTTTTTGGGGGGGGGGCATTATTTTATATTATTATTTTATATATATATATAAAATATTTAATTATTTTTTATATATATATATATATATATATATATATATAGATAATATTTAATTATTATATATGTATAAAACATTTATTTTATATATAAAACATTTAATTATTTGATATATATAAAATATTTAATTATTTAATTAATTATTTTATTTATATAAAATATTTAATTATTTTATATAAAATATTTAATTATTTTATATAAAATATTTAATTATTTTATATAAAATATTTAATTATTTTATTTATATAAAATATTTAATTATTTTATTTATATAAAATATTTAATTATTTTATTTATATAAAATATTTAATTATTTTATTTATATAAAATATTTAATTATTTTATTTATATAAAATATTTAATTATTTTATTTATATAAAATATTTAATTATTTTATTTATAAAAAATATTTAATTATTTTATTTATATAAAATATTAAATTATTTTATTTATATAAAATATTTAATTATTTTATTTATACAGGGTGACCCAAAAACAAAACAGGATATTCCATGTATTTCTGAGCTTTTTACAGTCAACGAATTGGATCAGAAGTGAGATATCTTCTGGAGTGGCAAAAGGATCCCACCAATCTTTCCAGCGATCTTGGCAACAGACGATGTACGTGTTCCATTTCAGATCAAGAGTAAAGGTCAAGCCCAGAATCTTGTTAAAACATGGGGCCTCCAATAGACAAGAGCCATCCATTGATTTAGTCTCAACTTCTAAACAGTGATCTAATGTGTGTAACCATGTCTCTTAACATATTTCGAGGTAAGACCTCTTTATCAAGTTGTTGGTGTAACCAATCCCCTGAAACTCCTGAAAGTAAGAAACATTTGTATGTTTATATTTACTAGTTTTCATAAGATAAAGTACAGAAAGCCAGAGATATCAGTTGGAATTTTTTATAAGGTATTAAAAAAAAAGTTTAGCATTGTGTATGAGAAATTTCTACTAGAAATTTAATTAATGTATTCAAGGGAAAAGATGTTTGGTTTAGTGGTTTAGCTGCTTTGTTTTACGACATATCAACCCTTTTCAGGTTATTTAATGCAGAATCCAGTTATTTTGGAAATGATATTCATGTTACATCCAGTAATTTTGTAGAAACTTTTTATTCTTCAAGCTCTTTGTATCTTCAACCGCTCGTTTGTAGTGTTTGGGTTGGTTGTTTTATAGTGACTTTGTTGTTTTTGTTCTCTGCCCTGCAGAACATAAATGAGTTTTGCAATGGGAAAGGGAAAAGGGTAACAATATTAATGTTTGATACATTTTAAGTGAGGAAACCAGTCAGGAAGTGGGGGAGATAGAAAGAAAAAGGGGGGAAAGGCGGGTTGTTGTCTTTGTTTTTTGTTTTGCAGAACATAATTAAGTTTTACAAAAAGAAGTAGAAAAACAAAAAACATCAATGTTAGGTGCATTTTGTCTCGGGAAGGGGAAATAATGTCACAGAAAGTTGAGTGAAAATAAACTAGTAAGATCGTTCTCTTGGGCTCATAATCTATGCCATAAGCAGACGTGTTTTTAGGGGATTTTGTTCTGATACAAATTCAATGGAGAAATATTTATAGTTGAAATGTTTTCTGAAATAAGGATTATGTTCTGTTTGGATGATTTTCTACTGGGGACGGACACATATGTTTGAAGATTTGTCTTTTTCCCCATGAAATTTTATCTTTAAACAAACATTTTTTTTCTAAAAAAAATTACTCATAAAATATTGTATGCAAAATTTTTCTATATTTGCTCATTTTTCTTCTGTTTTAATCATACACGAAGGACTAAACCACCTGCGTTTTGTTCGCTGTTGACTCAATCAACCTGTTTCTTATGCTGGTTGCCTTTTGAATCATTTCGAAAATAAAAGAATTGCACTCAAGACTCTCATTCTTTTTAAACTTTTGAATTAGTTTATATATATATATATATATATATATATATATATATATATATATATATATATATATATTAAGTAATGTGATTGATAATTTAAAATTTAAAAATCAAATTATAATTAAATTAAAAATCCGTTTCATAAGAAGGAACAACAACAAAATCAATTATGTGTACGATCGTTTCGGAAAACAATGCTTTTTATTGTGGTAGACATCAAGTTACGTACAATAATTAAATATAGTTTTTTAATAAGCAAGGTAAAAAGCTATAGCACACATCTAAATGAGTATTTTAACCATAGTTCCTGACTCAATCAACCTGTTTCTTATGCTGGTTTCCTTTTGAATCATTTCGAAAATAAAAGAATTGCACTCAAGACTCTCATTCTTTTTAAACTTTTGAATTAGTTTATATATATATATATATATATATATATATATGTATATATATTTATTTATTTACTAGTGGTGAAAAAACCGGACTAGAGTGCTCAATGTGTAGTGAGAGCAGTATATAGGAAATTTATTACTATGAGTCCAGAATGAGTTTACAAATTGTTTCAGCTAGAGGAAAATCCTCAAAGAGAGGAAAAATCAAACTAGCATCATCAGTCCATCTATGAATTCTGATGATGCTAGTTGGATTTTTCCTCTCTTTGAGGATTTTCCTCTAGCTGAAACAATTTGTAATATATATATATATATATATATATATATATAACTACTTAATTTACTCACATAAAATTAATATACGAAAGTATAGATTTATGCATAAACTTTAAGTATTTACTTCAAAAGTGCTCAATACGTAGGTAGAGTTAGTTAGTAAGTTAACAAATATATATGGCGATTATGCTATACTGAATATTCTGCGTTTCATCCACTCTAGGACTCTTCAGGCTTAAGCACAACATCAACTCTAGGGCTCTTCAGGCTTAAACACAACATCCACTCTAGGACTCTTCAGGCATAAGCCTGAACAGTCCTAGAGTGGATGAAACGCGGAATATTCAGTGTAGCTTAATCACCATATATATTTTATAACTTACTATATATATATATATATATATATATATATATATATATATATATATATATACATATACCAGCTAAAGTATCCGACTGTTCCAGGTTTCTCAATTTTCCTTGCATTTTATAAAGGTGGACCGATAGAATTGTCACCATAGAAAAGACAACATGATTCCATTTCCGCTTAATGAAAACCGTTTTTTTTTTATTGCAGACCATCTACTAGTTGGCTAATTGTGTACAAATTCCAGGAGTGATAGTAACACAATGTTCAACGAGCGAGATTGGAGATGCGCTGCCATACAACTCATGCTCTCTACCAATCCTTGTTATGACAACAAGACTATTGCCAGCACCCTCAAAATCTAAATCCAGATGGTTCAAGGCTTGATGGTACAGCTCAACGTATCGGACGACCCAGGGTTATGGTCTTTGGTTTGGTTTGAAATAAGGGCCACATAATGTCACCTCACATCTTCGAAGTCAGCTCAAATGCCAACACCAAAGTGTACCTGGATGTGCTGAAAGTTGTGTGGTGATCCCCTGGTGCAATCAAGTGGACGCTGACAGACCGTGCGTGTGGCAGCAGAACTCAGTGCTAGCCTACAAGTCTAAATAGACCCAGGATTAGCTTCAGAAGGAGTGATACGAATTTATATCATTCTCTTACTGCTCCACTTCCTCCCCGCACCTGAACCCACTGGACTACTTCGATTGGTCATATGGTGAAAGCATCACCAACATGATCTCCCACAACACCAAAGCTAGCCTGATTGCCGCTATCTGCCGAGTATTCGCCGAGCTCATGCCAACGTTTGTGGAAAAGGCATGCTTCCAGTTCTGGACTTGTATCAAGGTGGTGATTGAGGTTGACGATGGTTACATTGAATAGATGTCAGCTCTACTACATAATCGAGTTACCTGAATTGATTTTTTCAATAAAAGTTTTAAAATAAAGCTGTTGTGTTGTTTTCTTTAGCGCGACAACTTTATTGGTCCACCCAGTAGTTAATATTAGCAATTAAGAATTCTTAAATATTTCCCATCCATTTATTAGAAAAAATTATTCCGGAATTATTTGGATTATTGTTCTAATGTTGACTGTTATTCTCAAAATGGGGGTCAAAATTTTAAAAAAAATTGACCTCTGCGGTCTCAACCAAATTTTTGGTCTAAATATTTGAAATTTAACCTAAAGTGTATTCAGACATGGGGCAAGCTTTTAAATTTGTTTTTGGCTAAAAATTTGGTGGCGAAGCGGTTAAAGTTCAAAAGATTTTACATTTGCGGTCTCTAGCAAACTATTCAGCCAATTTTGGGTCTAAACATTTGGAATTTTACATAAAGGGTATTCAGGCATGCAGCAAGTTTTTTAATCAGTTTTTAGGCGAATGTTTTGCTGTCAAGAGGTCAAGGTTAAAAGAGTTGATTTTTTAAGACTCTATCAAACTCCTCCGCCAATTTTAGGTCTAAACACTTGAAATTTTAGATGTAGGTTAGTTGAACATGGTTCCAACATTTTAATATGATTTGTGCCCAAAACAATAAATGTTACGGGCCAAAATTGAGGTCAAATTTAAAAAAAATTTGACCTCAGCTATCCTTACCAAGTTTTCTCTATAGTAATTAAGGAAACCTATAATATAGAAATGCATTACCGTACATATGCACACTTTTTAATACATACATATGCACATAAACTTATGAACCGTACTTAGGGCCTGAGCAAAACTAGACTGAACTGCTAGTATATATATATATATATATATGATGCTCCTTATCTTGGGTTGAGCATATTGGGAAGTGATAAACTGCCACTAACATATTAAGTGTTCTTTGCATAAAAAAATGGAGCTTAGGCGTTTGGATACTGTTTGAACATTGTTAATTCATCTTAGCAGCAGCCGAATAACGTAACGGTTAGAAGCGCCGACTGTCGTTTAGTGGTCGAGTTTCAAACCTGGCTTGTGATAGTTACTTGTGTAGCCACACACACATACAGCGAAACAGTACTGTTTGTGGATGACTCTCTTTCCCTCTATATATATAAGGTCATCGACAAACAGTAGAATATATATGTGTGTGTGTGTGTGTGTGTGTGTGTGTGTGTGTGTGTGTGTGTAAAGGGTAATATTTGATTTACACAAAGAAAAAAGTAAATCCATTTCGAATTTTTCCTGTTCTGGATTTTACCATCTTTCCCATTATATTTTTATCATATCCTTTTTCTCCTCCTTCCCCCCCCCATTTCTTGCTTTCTCGATCCCCTTGAATCCCTTCAAACTGTCTCAAACTGTTAAATGACTTTTAGTGCAACTATGACAAACTTCATATTATTTGTTTCCTGTTATGCATTAACCTGCAAAATTTATTGCATATTTTGCAAACCTCTTCGCTCTGATGAGAAGGATTGTATTCTTCAAAACTCCATGGAATAAGGTTTTCCTTGTTTTATTTATATCCTTTGTTGAATAATTAAAATTTTGTATACCTTCCTTATAGGTTTATAGGTTTGTTTTTTGAAAACTTGAATAAATTTTCAATATCAAGATTTTTAGTATCTATATATTAATATGATAGCGTGTGTGTTATTTTCTGTGTCACTCTTACATCCGGGTCGTTTAATTGTTATGTACTTCCATTTCTTGTCATAAATAATTTTACCAAGAATTCTTCATAAGTTTTGATTTCGATCACTGATGGCACTTAAGTCATCTAATTTTTTTATAAATAATTTTATCAAGAAGCCTTGATAAGTTTTGGTTTCGATTATGGCTGAAGGAATTCAAGATTATATATAAGAGCAAACAGTTAATAAAACATGTTAAAAACACTCTGAAAAAGAGTTAAAAACATCAAATCTGAAAAGGAAACACTTAATAAGTGGATAGTCCTTAATCCGTGGAGTTTCGAAGAAATATTTCCTTCTCAGCAGAGGGTAGGAATTAGCAAAATGCGGGATCGGATTTTGCATACAAAAGTATTTGATAAAACTGCAAGTGAGTCAAAGATCTTACTTGATAAGAAAAAGTGAAGCAGAGGGAATATGGTGAAGAAAAAGTGATTACACTTGAATGGATAGTCTGGTGAAAGGTAACGTATCCAATGACGGTAAAATCCAAAAATACAACTCCAAGAAAGTTAATTGAATTTCCATTTGCACAAGTAAAATCCAAGGAAATCACGTAATTAGAAGATGGTCCAAAAAGCCGAAATCCATGGAAGAATTTACAAATATGTACAAGGAAAAGAGGAAAAATTCCAACAATATTAATAAAAGAAAAATAAGCTTTTCATACGGCTGCCGAGACATAATGTAAATAAGAAAGATCAGGGAAGAAGAGAAAAAAAAAAAGATCAGGGAAGAAGAGAAAAAAAAGATCAGGGAAGAAGAGAAAAAAAAGATCAGGGAAGAAGAGAAAAAAAAAGATCAGGGAAGAAGAGGAAAAAAATGGTGATAGAATTAAATATAAAGTAGAAAAGCAAATGTCAAAATGACCCAGACAAAAAGATGTTTAAAGGCGCGAAAAATATAGGGCAAAAATAGGTCAACTGAAATGTACAGGTTATTACATAAGAAAATGTCAGCAAGAGTTGTTAAGACACTAAATGGAAATAAATTAATAAATAAATAAAAAATAAATAAATAATAAATAAAAATAAATAAATAAAAAATAAATATAATAATAAATAATATATATATATATCATAAGTTTTTATTTCGATTCAAGCTAATGCGTCCAAGTCATATGGATATATTTTTTTTTAATTTTGGAATCACAACTTTATAACATATGAAAATCAATAGAACATTAACTCTATAATAATATATACGAAATCTGCAAGAATTAAAATATTATATTTAAGCGTATTTTACGACCGGACTTTGCCAGGCATTCTTGCTAGCTTAGATACACACTTTTGCAGTTTTAACAAAACAGCTACAATAATATCAGAGCATCTTCATTTACGCTGAACATCTACAGAATGCCAACATCAATATATTACATATGAATGAGTCCCCTGTGGAATTTCCACAGGTCCCGCTAGTATATATATATATATGAAGGGGAGAGGGAGAGAGAAAAACACAGCTCCATTTCCAGGCTTTACCGATGAAAGTTTTGCCACATTGATACTGATAAAATCTGCTATTTTAACTCCACCAACACTTTCGATGCCACTAATGCTTTCTAGCCAGTTCTTTCTCGACCCTTCATCCTCCGGCAATGTCAGTCAGATGATGTTTTCTTGCTTTAACAGGTGGGTACTTGCCACGCTGGTGCTTTTTTGAGCGCTGTGCTGCTACCTTGGCCTTTTGTGTTTCGTGATTTGCAGAGGAAGCGTCGTAATGGAATCACGCTTTGTCTCAGACTTTTTTTTTTTTTTTTTTTTTTTTGCACGGGTGGAGTAAGGAGTAGGCGGTTCATCATTTCCGCAGGAAATAAATCGGAATATTCCTCAGAAAATCTGTCTAACTGAAGCCAAAACAGAATCGGCAGGTCTGAAACATTGAATAATCTCAAAACAGTCTCAGACAATTCTGCCGTGTCTTCGTTTTAGTTTTTCTTCTTGGTTTTGTCTTGGTTTTGTCTTTCTGATGTTTGGATTTCGAATATAGTTTCCTACTGTTAGTATTATCCTTTTTTCGTTTCTTGCGTTGTTAATTATATTTGTTTAATACGTTATAAGAAAGACAACATAGCTCAAGTATAAAATATATACATAATAAATACAATTAATTAAAACAATAATAACAACAATACTACTACTACTACTACTAATAATAATAATAGTAATAATAAAAATTATATATTAATACGATAGCGTTTGTGTCATTTTGTATGCCACGCTTACATCATTTTTCTTCCGAGTGACTGCCTTTTAATTGTTATGACTTTCCTTTTCTTGTAATAAATAATTTTATCAAGAATTCTTTATAAGTGTTGGTTTCGGTATCGATTATAGCTGATGGCACTCAAGTCACCTATTTTCTTTTTTTTTAATAAATAATTCTATCAAGAATCCTTTATAAGTTTTGGTTCCGGTTTTGATTATTGTTGAAAGAACTCGAGTTATATCTTTATTTTTATATATTTTTTTTCTTCATAATTTTGGGTTTCGGTTTCAGTTCAAGCTGATGCACCCAAGCCATATGGATATATTTTTTATTTTATTTTTGAAATCACAACTTTAAAGTATATATATGAATCGATAGAACATGGACTTCATAATAATATATACAAAATCTGCATATATTAAAATATCATATTTAAGCATATTTTACGACTGGGCTACGACAGGCGTCCCTGCTAGCTTAGATAAAATATTTTTGTAGTTTTAACAAAAAAGCTACAATAATATCAGGGCGTCTCCATTTACCCTGAACATCCACAGAATGCCAACATCAATATATTACATATGAAAGAGTCCACTGTAGAATTTCCAAAGGTCCCACTGATAATAATAATAATAATGATAATATACACAAAAATAAAATAAATTAAAAACAACAACAAAAAATAATTATTATACATTTCACTTTGATATTAAAAGCCTAATTTTTCTATTTGAAAATCAAACGTCTTAATATACCCAGTCATGGATATGCAAGCTACTTCAGGAAGGGTAACTAATTTGTATATTCCTTTGAAAAACAAACGTTCATTAATTAATTATTCATGTTTTATGGCTTCTTCTAAGATGATTTGTTTCATTTAACTATTACGCTTAACTTTTTATGCATAGTTTCTACATTCTGCATAATTACGTAGAATTTAAAATGAAAATGTCCGAGCACACTGACATGTTTTATGTATAAAAATGACCTTGCCAACGTGTGTGTGTGAAACATTTCTACCAAACTCCTCTATGGATAACGTTCTAGATCACGTGGGTGACTTCACAATTGTACCACTGAAAAAATAAATGTTATTGCTACAAAGAACCAGCAAGTAGGTGTTATTTCCTATTATTGATCTTGATCTCCTTTGTGACTGGAACTGCACACAATGTGTGTTGGTCCGTGGACAACAGTACAATATCTAATTGCGGTTAAAATAATATAGTTTTAATCTCTATTTATATAATTATTGGATGCAAATAGCTTCCAAAGCATTACATGGCAATTTACTGGAGTTACAAATAATTCATTTTTTCTTTTATTTATTTATTTGTTTTTTCTAAGAATTAACAAAAGATTAAAATGGCCGAGGCTTTATTGGAGAAACCGAAATGCAGTCTGATGGATTTAATTTTTTAGCTAATGAATTATAAAAATACCAGTTCTAATTGTATTCATATTGTTGCATCTTTATTCATATTATTTAGACTGCTCAACGTTTCGGTTGATGTATTATTCGACCTTCTTCAGTTGTATCTTGCCGAAATTGGAAATATTTCTGTCAAACTCAGAAATCTGCAGAGTTTTGACCAACCCTTTATTTAATCAAAGGGGGTAGTATATTCTGGTTCAGCCAGCCATGACTGGGTAGGATTTCACAATTGTATTTTAGGTGCTACCTAACGGAACCTTAAACCTCCAAAAGAGTGTAATTTACACCTGAAGTTACCAAGTACTTTATCCATTACGCCATGAATCCTTGCATTTTCATTTCCGTAAATATTCGATTTACTACGTTTCTGAATTGTATTTTGTTATGTTTTCTCCTATGTAAACTTGATAATTTCACAATTAGCGTCCAAAACTAAGGGACAAAATTTAAACACCTAATATTTGTTAGAAATAACAACTGTGAAAAGCCGCAATTTTGATATAATAATAATGCAAATTTGATAGTCGTTGTCACCCATAATAACATATTAAAATTTGAATCATTTGCAAAGGATAGAAAAAGAATTATAACAATTATCTATTTTCAAAATAGGAACGTCCAAAAGTAAGGGACAAAATATATCACAAATTATGATTACGTAAATTCAATTTAGCAAATAAATACAAAAATTTGGAAAAAATATTTTGTGGGGTGATTTCACGAAATGTTAAAACCAAAAATACGCCGAGAAAAAAAAATGCTTGTACCTTACATCCATACGTTCGATACAAAAAGATAATACAAAAAATTGGAAACAAAAGATACTAAACAGAAACATTCTGATATTTTTAACAATGTCTGCATATATGAATATGTATACATATAGATAAATATATACATACATATATATGAATATATATATATATGAATATATATATATATATAAATATATACATATATATGAATATATAAATATGTATATACGAATATATATATATATATATATAAATATATACATATATAAAAAAATATATGTATATATATATATAAATATATAAAATTAAATATATTTTTAACTCATTTCAAAGTGTTTTTTTAACATGTTGTATTAAGTGTTTGCTCGTATATATATAATGTACATATATGAATATGTATATATACGAATATATATATATATATATATAAATATATATATATACAAATGAATATATATACATACATATATATAAATAAATATATATATATAATATATACATATATATAAATATATATATATCAATATAAATATACATATATATATATCAATATAAATATATATATATACATATATATTAATATATATACATATATATACACAAATATATATAAATATATGTATACATATAAATATATATATACAGATATATAAATATATACATATATATATACACAAATATATATAAATATATATATACATATAAATATATATATACAGATATATAAATATATACATATATATAAATATATACATACATATATAAACATATACATAAATATATATATACACATATATATAAATATATATACACACATATATATAAATATATATATACATATATATACAAATATATATATACATATACATACATATATATACATATATATATATAAACATATATATATATATACATATATATATAAATATATATATATATATACATACATATATATATACATATATATATAAATATACATATATATATACATATACATAAATATATATATACATATACATACATATATATATACATATACATAAATATATATATACACATATATATAAATATATGTATATACATATATATAAATATATATATACACATATATATACATATAAATATATACAAATATATATATAAATATATATACATATAAATATATACATATATATATATACATATATATATATACATATATATATATACATATATATATACATATATATATATATATATATATATATATAAATATATATACATATAAATATATACAAATATATATATACATGTATATATGTATACATATAAATATATACAAATATATATATATAAATATAAATATATATATATAAATGTAGAAATGTATACATATAAATATATACAAATATATATATAAATAGATATATTCATATTTATAAATAGATATATACATATATACAGACACATATATAAATATATATATACATATATAAAAATATACAGAACTGTAAATATATATACATACATATATATATATATAAATATATACATATATATAAATATATATATACATAAATATAAATATATATAAATATATATATGTATAAATACATATATAAATACATATATATACATATATATAAAGATATATGTATATACATATATATATAAATGTATACATATATATAAATATATATATGCATATATATAAATATATAAATATAAATATATATAGTTTAGTTTAAAATACGATAGAAACAACAGCAAAAAAAATCTCATACCAATACAGTAGAATTTAATTATCTACCAACCTAAATACTTTTAACATGCTAAAACAAAGTTTTTTTGTTTTTTTATTTTGCTAATTTCAAAATATGTTGCACCATTATTGTGATGTTTTATTTGCAGTATATTTCAATTTAACTTTTATTATAAAAAGTTTGAGTTTATGATTTGTTTCCTGCAAAAAAAAAAAAAAAAATACCCTCTCTGAAAAAAACAGGTAAAACTAACTGATAAAATATGTAAGCCTTCTGGGGAGCTAACCGCTTCAATATAATTCCAGAAACATATAGTGAGAAAACACGGAACATTTTATATATTGAATATACTATATTTATATTCTTTTTTATGCTAGGAAGTTAAAATATGGAGTTAGGGGGGGATTAGCGATTTTTGAAAATTTCAGATGATAAAAGTTAAAAATCTAGCGATTTTCTGGACATTTCTTTCTCCTGATCTCGCGGGTTTTTTCTTTAAATCTCAGTTGCCAAAACTGCATCACTAAAAAAACACTACAGGCTTAATGTAAACAGAATGTGTTTACAATATCCGTAAATTTTCAATGGGTTTAATCACATGATTATTGATAATGTAACCACGTGATTGAAATTTAATTTAAATTAACCACACATAGTCGCTTTCATATCAAATATTCATCGAAAAATGGTAGGTACAGATAAAATGAATGCCGACGCTAAAAGTGTATAAACATTTTGACCCCTCCCTTTACTTAAAAAATCACCAAAAATCAGGAAATTAACGAATTTTAATGAAAATTGCAGTATTTATCAAATAATGATCGCAGTATATAATGAACTAATTATTTTTACTTGACTCTTAGTGAAAATGCTTTATTTTGTTTAAACAAAAAATACCTTTACTAAAGTTATGGTTTTCAGTAGTAAATAAAAACCGCAAGAATTTATTTTTGCTTTTTTTTATATAAATAAAGTATCGTAATTTGTAACAATAAAAAATAATTTTTACAGTAACATTACGAAAAAAGTCCCTAAAGTCCATATTAATGAATTCGCTATAACTCGAAGAAAAATGAATTCTCGCATACTATTCAGGAAATTAAAGATTCAATTAGATTCCTATTTCAGTCACCTAAATTATTTAGGATGAAATGAGTTTAGGAATTTATAGCCAAACCTAAATATTTTTTTTTTTTGCTTAAAAAATAGCATTAATACAGTAAGTTAGGTAAAATTTGCATAGAATGCTCTGCTTTACGGTTGTTGTAAAAATGGAACGGAAATTTGAATTTCGTTCCCTTTTAAATTCGGTACATTTTTACATTACGTCCAACTCATCGTTCACATTCGACACGTCAACTTTTATAGCTTTTCGGGTATGCTGGCAAGGTTAGGGGTGTCTATTCCGAAAGCCGTTATTAACATGGGTAGATTGGTAGGTGTGTCAGAAATTTCGTGAAAAATAGTGAATAATTCTACCCCGTCTTTCCAAGCTTATAACTCCTCGAAAAATGTAACTCAAGCCCTAATTTTTTTTTTCAATTAAAGGAGCAAGGACCAAGGTTTCATTAAAAAACAACAAATAAACAACGTGTTTTTTTTTAAAAGGGTTTAAACTTCGAACTTTACAGGCAAATTTCTAAAAAACACTACTTTTTTTGTTTTAAATTTGAATATATTATTTATTGACCTTTTCTCTTCAATTTTTGATATATAAGACTTTGGTGAGTAAATTATTTACTTTTTTATAGACATTTCAAAATGGGAGGCGTGAATTATTCGACCCCCTTTCTTTCCAAGCTTATAACTACTCGAAAAATGTAATTCAAGCCCTAATTTTTTTTCAATTAAAGGAGCAAGGACCAAGGTTTCATTTAAGAAAAATAAAATAAAAATTACAAACAACGTGGTTTTAAAAAAAAGGTTTTAAACTTCGAACATTACAGGTAAATTTCTAAAAAACACTACTTTTTTGTTTTAAATTTGAATATATTATTTATTGACCTTTCCTCTTCAATTTGTGATATATAAAACTTTGGTGAGTAAATTAATTATTACTTTTTAATAGACACTTGAAAATGGGTGGGTGTGAATTAAAAAAAAAAACGTTTGTCTAAAATATTATATTCGGTTTATTGGAAAGAGCATAAAATTTCACAAGAAAATATTGTAAAAATAGAATCAATAGAAAAATTTTGATAGATTTTTAAATTGAAAAATATTGAGTTCGTAAAATTCATTACTGTTTTTTTTAAATAAAAAAAAATATTTCTATTACTTTTAAAACAACTTTAATAGTTTATTTTGGAAGTATAATCCATAAAGAAAATAAACAACCCACTTTTAAAAGAGAAATTACGAGTTGTTTATATTTTATTCGCAGTTTCGTGATAGGGGTGTCAAAAATTCTGATACATCAACTAGATTGGAGTGTTTATTCGTTGTAACCGTACCCGACAACCTATAAATGTCGACATTTCCAATGTGAATGGTAAGCTGGATTTATGTAAAAAATAACAAAAAGATATATCAAACTGACTTTTTCGTTTAAAAATGGAATTATTTCCCTTACGTTATTAACGTTTTTTTTTGTTTTTTTTTATAAATATTTTGTGTTTTATATACATAAAGTACAATTGTTGAATGTTACTGTTTTGATTATATTCGTTTGGGGGGCACAATTAAAAAATTAAGAAAGATTAAAACAAAGTGAAATTTAAGTTTCTGTTCCATTTTTACAACAACCGTAAAACAGCGCATACTCAGCAAGTTTTATCGTAATTTATAAGCATAATGTTGAAACACTAAATCAACATTTTATTTTTATTTTTTTTTGCATAATTAATGATGGAAGTATTTTTCTGTTTATTTTCTGAACATTTGTTAAAAAAAATAATTTGTACATTCTCTTGAAAAAAAGAATCAAACTTTTCTCTACTTTCACATACCTATTTACATTGTTCATGTAAAGCATTCATCTGTTCTTTTTATAATAAAAATTCCGTTTTCAAAGAGAAACGTTTACTGCCAAATTTCTCTAAAAAAAAAAGTGCAATTTTTCCTGAAAAAAAAACGTTCACCTAACAATTTATGGTAAAAAATTCAGCTTTTTTGGGGGGAGGGGGGGGGGAATAACAACTTTTATTGATTAAAAAAATTGCAAAAAATAATAAAAGTAAATAAACGAACAAAATGCAATTTTTCTTGAGGAATGTGTTCCATTTTAACAAACTGAGCCACAGAAACGCGTGGCCGGGTACAGCTAGAATATATATATATATATATATATATATATATGTAAAAACAAATATATATATACTCACACACTTCGCTAAAAACATAACTTTTATACTCTAATTCATACTTAATTACTGATGAGGATCTCGATTAACCCACAGAGGCTATCGTCGTACAAGATGGTCTCTCCAAAGGTCAGAGACCATGCCATAATAGAATCAATAGAATTTCAACTAAGCATATCCAGGTTTTCAGCCTGCGTCGATATACACTTTTAAACCACTGCCGCGTCTCAGCGTGTATGAAGTTTGGACTTCAGACAAGAATAGTAGTAGATAAAGAAACCAATGCATATAGGATGGATAAAAACGGGATACACTTAAGGGATTGAATCCGAGAAAATATAGATAGAAAGCGCGCGAAATGGTTATTAAATATATACACAGCATATAAGTAGATATATTAAGAATCGAGTCGATGAATAATCCATTAATACCCATGCAAAGCTGTATCGAAAATATAACAATCTATTTTCAAATCCGAATAGAATGCGGATACACTGAATAAGAAAAGAAAAAGGAAAGGGGCGAGAGGGGGGGGATGTGCAAATTGGGTAAAAAAAAAAAAAAGATAAAAAGAAAAACCAAGTCATACCAAACTCAAAATAAAATAGCTTCCGCTATCAACGAACGTGATCATCAAATCAATCCGAGGCAAGAATTATAGGAACGGGCATCCTTAGTTAATAATACCAAGAACGGAATCCAACATGTCTGACATTCAGGGCTAGCGTTACCTACCTCCGAACCCTCGATCAAGAGTCGGTCAAAGTTAAAAAAAAGTGAAGCATGCATGTTCCCCGTGAGTGCACAGTGAACGAGGCATAAAAAAAAATGACTAGGTTCAGCATTTGTCACCCCTTACCATTTAGCCCCAAAAGTCCCCAGGAGACGTCAATTTCTGGTGAAAATGAACAAACGGTGTAAATTTCAGTCTTAACATATGTAGATTTGAGTTCTGCACCATGCAAAAAAATGAACTGACTATGTTCATTATTTGCCCCAATCCCATTTAGCCCCAAAAGTTCCCAAAGCCTTAGCATATTTAAATTTGAGTTCAACACCATGCAAAACTGCTAAATAGACATACACAGAAAGTGTGGGACGAATATGGTAAAATAGTCCTAAAAATAGAGTGTTTTTATTAGCCCTAAAAGAGCCCCTGGGGCACATCCAAGAGTTATCGTGAAGTATAGACAAACAGAAATTATATAGAAATCAGTTAAAACTTTTCAGAAAGTTTTATAAAAATCCACGGCATCATTTTTTTAATTAGTACAAAAGTCTCAATTTTAGCCATTTTAACCCGAAAGGCACCCTTAGGGGGGGGGGCAACCGAAGTTTTCCAGGAAAATCCGTTCTGTTACTTTTTTTACTCATATCATGTTTAGTGTTTGTGCAAAATTTCAAAAAAATTCCAAGGCGTAGTTATTTAGAGAAGTGTGGACAGGCGAACAGAGGAACGGATAAGAGTGGATTTACATGTCCACCCTCCTTTTGTCGGGGGACCAACAAATGTTTCAGCCATGCTCTGGAGGCCTCCAAACTTTTTCATTTTTTTTATTTGTATCGTTACTTACCGGTACGCTATATCCCCGAACATATCCAATGATTTAATAAATTCCTTCTGTCAATAGAGGGAGGGCCTACGTGAAATAATAGAGACTGGCTCTAATAAATCGTATACATTGAAACAATATTGTTTTCGCACACAAAAAAAAAAAACTACTTTATTTCTCTCTTCAATGTGAGTTGTTTAAATTTTAATTTGTAAGTTTATAACGCAGACTTTTCTTTATTAAATAGACTTTATTTGTTTATAATCAACTAAGTTTCGACGATATAATGCCCCAATCAGGAATAGAATCAGTTTTTTTTTAAAAATTATTTCTAATGACGCTGTGCCACGGAAAAGGATAAAGAAAAAAGAAAAGAACTCACTAACTGGTTTTATTCCCGATGAGGGCGTTAGATCGCCGAAACTTCGTTGACTATAAAATAAATATTCATTAAAAGACAAGAAATTTTGCGTTATACTGGCTTTCTAAACTTAAAATTTAAATCCAAAAGTGTTTATGGATATCTTGAAACGGTTAGCCCTGGAAGAGATTACTGTTTTATTAATTACTTCTCTCCGTTCTGCTTTTTTCTTTACTTTGAATTTTCAACTGCATTTCGAAACATAGACACATACACGTCACAAATATACCTACTATTATATAAAAAGAACTCTGTGAGTTCGTTTCCTATGAACTCAGAAACGTCTGGACCGATTTTTATGAACTCTCACACAAAGATAATTTATGTGCGTGGTAGTGTTCTTAGATAGGTTTTGTATCGAAATGTCTTCGATAAGTATCGATAATCGAAATAATGTGATTAATGAAGGAACAGGTGATTTTGACCAAAGTTAACACCTTACACAGCCTAACATTACGAGTGCATTTGAGAAGTTTTATTGCCACACAAGTCGAAAGGCTTGACATATAAAATCTGCAGTAGATTCTTTGATATGACAGGGGCGCGTTCGAAATGAATGTTTTTGTTTAAAGCACAATTGAAGTATGATACTAGACTTTTGCATTTTAAACTTTAATTCAAGCCATTATATATAAAAAATAATAATTTTAAAGAGACGGTTCTCTACAGTGCAATGTAGACTACAATGATTTGCAAACTAAGTCACTCCTGGCGCATTGGAATAGGTTCCCAATTTAAGCAGGCAATCAATCGATTTGATTGAAAAATTAGTGATTTCACTAATTTCGACAACAATACAAATATAGGCGCGTGAAACATTCGTTAATCATTAAGACTAGGACAACAGCATATTCTTTTCATTGTTTTGACTCTCGAGTGTGTATCCGTTAATATCTTATATGCTTTTATATAGAGTGATGTGGTTCTCGGTTGATTAACTGTGTCTGTATCGGATACAAACTCGAGCGTCAAAACAATGATAAGAATATTCTGTTGTCATAGCCCTAAGCATTATTCAATCTCGGGTAACGCCCGATCACATTCCTACTAGTACATATTATTGAATTTAGTTGATTACTTAACCAAAACATGCTGTAAAATGTCTCCTGTGGAGGGAAGAGCATTTTTAGAAAAGATATTCAACATTTTTTTTTAGGGGGGGGGGTGTTTTTATATCGGTTGTACGTCTATATTTTCTGTTCGTTTATTTGTTTGATTGTCAGGGTTTTGCTTACCTGTATTTTTTCTGTGCAATGATGGTCGTCTGTCCGTGTCCGTCTTTATTCTTCCGATCCATGTGTATGGCATTGTCTGTGACATTGTACTCATGGAGGCCGAAAGACTCTTGTAATCTAATAGATTTATCCAGACTACAATCGGACACGTGATGTGTTTCCTTTGCCCTGGAAGAAAAAAAAAACACAAATAAAAACAATAACGTGAATAAGAATAAGGATAAGAGCAGAAGCAAATAAATTACGATAAATATGGGTCCATCTTCACTTTGCTTATACAGGGTAGAACGATAAAAAGTGTCGCCCTAAAGAAAAAAACAAAACAAAAAAAAAAAACACGACAGCTATATTCTAAAACTTCTATTGAAAAAAAATCAGTTAATGTAATTTAATTATGTAGTACAGCTGACATCTATTCAATGCACCCACCTTCAGCCTCAATAACCGCCTCGATACGGATCAAGAACTGGGAGTATGTTTTTTCCACAAGCGCCACGAATACTCGGCTTTGATGCTATTCTCGACATATGACCAATCGAAGTAGTTGAGTGGATTCAGGTCGGGGGAGGAAGGGGACCAGTGAAAGAAAATTACAAAGTCGTAGCATTCCTTCTAAAGCAAACCCTGGGTCTTTTTGGACTTGCGGGCCGACGCCGAGTCCTGCTGCCACGCCCAGGGTCTGCCAGCGGCCACCTGATTGCACCAGGGGATCACCACACTCTTCAGCACACCCAGGTACACTTTGATGTTGACTTTCAAACCGACTTCGAAAAAGTGAGGTGGCATGATGTGGTCCTAACCTGAAACCCCGCATGTAAATTTTTGTTTTCTTCGTTAAGTGGAAAGAAGTTTATATAAAATAATTTTATAAATGAAAAAAAAACAAAAAACTTTCACACACGTGACAGATCCTGACAAGATCGGTATCGTTTTGGAGCTCAATCCTTCGGACGACTAATATCGAAAAATTGGCCAAAAACATATATTCCTCCACCCTCAACTCGGACGTTTTTTACAAGGAGGCGTCGCTTTTTTTCGTCGACATTTACGCAAGTCATCGTCTCCGCTGGATTGACTATGCTTAATTTTAATGCTCTCGACTTCCGCTAGTGCCATGGATGCATCAGCTAAGATGTTACAATTTTTTTCCTCCTTCACGTTACGGGTTCGAGTCTGCCTGCCTGCCTGCCTACCTACCTACTACCATTTTTTAAAACAAAACCTCACTTCACCTGGGCTGCTACTGTTGTTTTGACACCCTCCCCCCGCTACTACCACTTTTTTCTTACTACACTACCTACACACACCCGGGCAACGCCAGGGAACCCGCTAGTAAAACATAAAACAAACTATTAACGTATGCATTATTTGGATTCTTTCATCTGCTTTTTGCATCTTGAGCGTTATTTTCACAACGTTTCGGTCGATGTAACGTCCAACCTTCTTCGGGTGTATCTTGTCGAACTTGGGAATCTGCACAGAATCTTGAAATCTCAAGATGAGCACCGTAGTTCGAATAATGCAAATAATACGATTTATCAATCCTCATCTAAAAAAAAAAAAAAATCGGAAACGTAATATTAACGTACGATTTCAAATAGTATCAAATAATTAAGAGCTAAATATTGATGCCACGCAAAGACTTTTTTCTTTTATTTTTCGAAGACGAAGATGTAATCATATGCGGAATAAGACACGCAAATATGAATCAATGCGATGGTAAAATATTGAAGATGATAAGAAGAGTCAGCAGTTTAGATGTCAGGAATTGTAAGCAAAAAACTCTGTTATAATTGCCTGGCAATCGAAGAAATTTGGTCATGCGATAGTTAAGTTCAAAGCGTATCATATAGAAAAGTTAAAATAATTTCCTCAATAAATTGATAGTAATTTGCGATGATCACAAGAAATGGATTAAGAACAAATCGATTTGGTAAAAATCACATCAAGAATGCTTGATAATAATAATAATAATAATAATAATAATAATAATAATAATAATAATAATAATAATAATAATAATAACAATATTAATATAAGAGTATTAAGAATTCTTACGTAACTTTACATTTAAAATTTTCTATGAAAAAAAATCTTCACAAAACTGAAATGAGGACGACTGAAAAAAATCTACGCAAAACTTAAACGAGGACAACTTATGGAGGTCGAAAACATTCCTATCATTTCAGATATTTCGAGGCTAGTTTTAACTTTTGCTAGCTGTTCTGTAATAGGACTCTTTTCAGAACTACTCAAACCACCTTTATAACACATTTCATCGACGAAACAAACTGCCTTGTTAATAATTTGACACCTCAAATACCATGGATTCAGCAATTATGATGGCAAGTTGGTTACATTGCACGGAACAGTATGAAAACTTCACAGTACGCGCAGCTCAGCATTGCCAACATTTCCGAAGCTTTTGATACGAAACTACCGGTAAGTTTCTGAAACTGGTAAAAGATGTTAACTCCTTAAGAATTTGACACACAGTGTATGTGTGTGTGTAACACAAAACTTAAACGAGGACAACTTATGGAGGTCGAAAACGTTCGCGAATACGGCATGTTTCTTTTTACACTTGACTAGAATGTTAGGAAACTAGCCCGTCAAAAAAAAATGGATTTTAAGAGAATCAAACAAGAATTGTATCTGCTTTTCAATGAAACGTGCATAAACGAGAAAATGCTGCCCGAATATACTAATCATATATATATATATATATATATATATATATATATATATATATATATATAGCACCAAAAGATGGCGGAAGTGAGGAAGCATGGCTTTGGAAGTCTTTTTACCCGAATACGATGTTCAGCTTGTTAAAAATATACCTTTTGTTGTAAAAATTTAATGGAAAAACATCTGAAGAAGTTGTTGGTGGGGACAGGATATTTTTATGAACATACAAATCGTAAAATTGCCTTCACACTAACGAAACAGCTGTAATTTTTAAAAAAAATCCAGGAAATAAACGGAGGTTATAAAAAGAAAATGAGAGTCTTTGAATTTTCAACAAAAGTTTGCACTATATATGCTCTGCACCTATTAAATAGATACATTGAGCTTAACTCAAAATTAACAGTGACTTATTTTTAAAATAACGATCTAGACCTGTTAAACGAAAACGGTAAACATTGAAATTAACGATATTTCAAAAACTAACAAACACATATATATATATATATATATATATATATATATATATATATATATATATATATATATATATAACAATGTACGTATATATAGCCTGTGATGTATTCGGGCTCAAAATTAGTTTGACGGGGAGGAGTACACTGAGCCACACATATTGGTTAATGATACAAGGCTTGAAGTGGATGATGTTTTTGTCTACCTTGGAAGTGTATTATTCGATGGTCCCTTGAATGCCGACATATACGCTCGCATTCAAAAGGATTCTATTGCATTTGAGAAACTGGAGAAGAGGGTGTGGAGTGATCGTGGACTCATCATTAAGACCCAGGTGGATATGTATATGGCGTGTGTTGTCATAGTGCCTCTATATGCTGCAGAAACATGGACGACCCACCGGAGACACATTAAGGTTCTAGAACATTTCCATCTTTATTACTTGAGAAAGATTTTGAATATCAAATGGAAAAAGCACGGTGCCTGAACCTTAGAATCATAGTACCCCCTCAACATAAATACCCCCGACAAACCCAACAAGCAGCAAAATCCCACCCCTTCACAGTTGAGATCCCTAGATGTAAGAGAGCCTTCTACTCCAGTAGTTTCTTTGCCAGAACCGCTAGACTTTGGAATTCCCTTGCGGGTTCCTGCTTCCCCAACTTTACTGACATGCTGAAGTTCAAGTGTAATGTGAACAGACATCTTGCTGCCCAACTCCCCACATAGTACCCCTGTAGCTTATGTCCCTACATCAAAGTGGCAATGTGCCTTGTTTGGGATGAAAATGTAATTAAAAAAAATAAAATAAAAAAAATTGTTACCAATGTGCAGTTGTGCTGAGCGGACACATTGTACATATGGGTGATGATCGTCTCCCGAAGCGACTCTTCTATGGAGAACTTGCGAGTCGTAAGCGTCCACAACATAAACCCATAAAGCGCTACAAGGATGACCTCAAAAGCAATCTGAGGGATGAGATCTGTGAAACGTGTGGTCATGTTCACCTCTTAAAGGCAGGGTATGTCTCACAATAGCAGACCATCGTCATTCAACGCTCGACAGCGACCTCATACAACAGGGTGTGTAATATATAGTAAGGTATGCAGCTCTACATCTGGACTGAGAAGGAACATGGTTTTGCACAAAGACAATATTCCTCATCCGGATCTAATCAACCCCATTAAGACATTGATCTTGGTGTGTCATGTCTGTCATTGTCCCTGTAAGTCAGCTGCAGGCCTTAAAAGTCACCTTAGGACACACAAGAGGATACTTAATGCAGAACACGAATCTTGAAACGGCAATCATCTGTGAGGATATAGCAATCATCATATATATATATATATATATATATATATATATATATATATATATATATATATATATATTATTTTAATTACATTTAAAAAAAAATAATATATATACCGCTCCCCATGTGGGGGTACCAAATTGGTTAAAAGGGAAAGTTGTTCCCAACTCGCATTTAGATAAAAATGCACTTTCGTAAATAATTGAATTCATTCAAAACATATCGCTAAAATCAAAACAAAACAACATCTATATATATATATATATATATATATATATATATATATATATATATATATATATAAATGAAGTAGTCGTGTGTGTATATATATATATATACACACGACTACTTCATTTAATCACATAAATTAATATACGAAAATATAATGTTATGCATAAATTTTTAGTATTTACTTTGATAGTGCTCAATACATAGGTAGAGCTAGGTAGTAATTTATAAATGTATATTTTTTTAACTTACTACTAATATATATATATATATATATATATATATATATATATATATATATATATATATACATACACATAAATGTAACTGTGTGTGTCAGTTCGTTCCTTATAGACTCCAAAATGTCTGAACAGATTTTCTTTAAAATTTACAAAGCTTTAGTGTATAAATCTGGGAGTGATCTTAGTTATGCTTTGTTTCAGAATAGCTGCGATAATTACCGATAATCGATAATCGAAACCGTTATTTCAAGTTATCTATCATTAGTAAAGCCATTCTTTCCATGTTGTTGCTTAGCAACAAGGATAGAACAATGGGCCGTGAAAATTCTACGCAAAATCGAAAACGTTTGTGACACACACATATATATATATATAGTCATCCACATACACTACTGTTTTGCTGTATCACAGCTCATCAGTGCCGCTAAACAGGCAACTACCTCAATCCAGGATCGAAACCCGACAACCCAAACGACTGTCAAGGCTTATTACCATTACACTATACGGCTGCTGCTGTGCGGGTAGTAAATTAACGATATTTTGACATCGCCCAAATGCCTAAACTCGACTTGTTTATACAAAGAGCATTGCTTAATGGGCTAATGGCAATTTGTATATCACTTCCCAATATGCTCAACCGAAGATGGGGAGCATTATAATAAAAACATTATATATATGTTTTTATTATTTCAAGCTTACTTAAATCACTACAAGTTATTTCAATAGACAGGATAACAAATTATCCAGTCTATATCATCAGACGGTTTAAGCTAAAATTAATTAGAAGGAAAGATTTTTTCATTACTTATGGGTATTAAAGAACAAAAAGAATTTAGATAATGGATGGAGAGGAGAGAGAGAACAAAAAGGGGATGGGGGGGGCAAGAAAATTAAAAAAGAGAGAAGGAAAGAAAGAGGATCGAAGATTGTTTGTTAAAAAGAAGAAAAAAGAAGAAAAACCAAAAAAGAAAATAAAGAATAAAGAAAAGGAAAATAAGACAAATTAAGAAAAAGAATAAATAACGAAAGTGGATGTCCTATCGTGTCAGTGAGGGACGCTGAAAGAAACAGGCGACGGTTTGCGCATGTCACCAAGCCAGAATTGATTCAAAATGTCTCTAATTATTTGTAATTGGCTAATCGAAACATGCTCATGAATGTGTAGCAACATATAAATGCTTATGTAAAATAAATAAAAAGTATATATATATATATACATGTATACACACACATATATATATGCATATATATATACATACACACACACATGTCACATGTATATATATATATACATGTATACACACACACACACACATATATATATATATATGCATATATATATACACACACACACACACACACACACATATAACTATATAAATGCATATATACGTGTAGATATATACATACACACACACACACACACATACAGGGCCGGTAACAAGAAAGTCCGCAATTCTGATTTTTTCAAAAACTGCGAATTTAAGCTAAATTTTATGTATCTGTCTAAACAAGCTATCCCTCATTTGATTCGCCTTTTATTCCTTTATAAATTTACATCAAGCAACAGCTACGCCATGATAAAATTTCAAATTTGGAAGAACTTTGGACAAAAATTACAGAAAAGTGGGATGCCCTTTCCCCGGAGTATTGTTGCAGTCTAATTCAAGGAATTCCCAAAAGATTGCAGGCTGCCAAATTGCAGAAGGGCTATGCTATTAAATATTAACTAGTTCATTGTGTTCCTGTTGTATTTGTGTTGCATTACTGCCCTTAAGTTACATTTAAATAACAATTTTCCATTGTGTGGACTTTCTTTTTTTGCCTCCTCAATTTGAAGCTATTTTTTTTAAATTGACGTGAACAGTAGAATATTTCAATTAAAAGTCAGGTAAAATTATAGAACAATAAAAGGCGAATCAAATGAGGTATAGTTTGTTTAAACAGTTACATTAAATTTAGTTTAAATTTGCTGTTTGGGATAAAATTACAAGTGCGGACTTTCTTTTTGCCGATAGTGTATATGCATACATGTATATACACACACATATATATATGCATATATACATATGTATATATAACGATATACATATGTATATATATATATATATATATATATATATATATATATATATACACACACACATATGCATATATACATATATATGCATGCATATATATATATACGCATATATGCGTGCATATATATATATGCATATATATATATATGCATATATATATATACATACATATATATGCATATATATATACATATATATATATATATACATATATATGCATATATACATATATATGCATATATACATATAACTATATTCATGCATATATACACATATATATATACACACTCACACATATATAACTATATGCATGCATATATACGTATATATATACATAAACACATTATATATATATATATATATATTATTATAGTATGTATATATATATATATATATATATATATATATATATATATATATATATATATATATATATACATACTATAATAATTGTTAATAAATGGAGTTTTGAATGAAAATGTAACAATAAAAAGCACTACCAACGTTGAATAATGTTCAAAATCGTCCACAAGAAATTCTTAATGATGACAATCTTGGTAGAATTATGAAGAAAAATCGTCTTTAACGGAATTAATAATTCAGAGTTTTGATGCCAGAAGAAAAATACCAGGAATTGAATTTAGATAACTGAAAAGAAAGAAAACTCTTTGGAAAAAAAAAAATGACCAAGAAATTCTGATCATTTGCCGAAGAAATAAGTAATGGCGCAGACACTCAAAGACTTATTTGAAATTCAGAACCAAAATTGTAGTGGATCTGGAAGGCATGACTAAATGATTAAGGATGGAATCGTCCAAGAATGTGGCATTAACCAATTATACATTGCAGGAAATGACTTAGATGTTTAAAAATCGTGACATTGGCAGACAGAATATTATTAATCTAAAAAAGCAGGATTCTCTTGATTAACAATGGTAATAAAAGACACCAATCTAAATGGAATTACTAAATAAAGAAGGACTTTTAAAGGAAGTATCGGGTCAATGGAAATCTGTCTGTTCATTAAAGAAAATACATTTCAAATCCATCTATCTACTTATTATATCTAATAAATTACATTAAGTCGGCTAAATTTTATTATATATCTAGTATATACAATTAAGTTGGTCGGAGTTTCCAAGATCTATAAAAGGCAAAATCAATGTTTGATTCTGGCTAGTTATTTTTTTAAAATAGACAAATTATTGTAAATTTACCAAAATCTGATTAAATATGACGATGCGAACACTTTTCATAGACACGAGGTTAGTTTTTAATATGAGTAAATATCCAGCTCGCCCAAAAGCGAAACTATGAATTAGAACAAAAATTAAAATTGTCCCAGTTTAGAAGGATTCATTTTTCACTGACTGAGAAAAGAAAGATGTGGTGTAGTATCAGAAGAGATACTACAATAAATATCTTTTTCTTTGGAGGGGGAGGGGTTCTTGACCTCCTTACATGTAAAATCTTTTTACCAGTATTTTCTTGCCCTCATTGGGGAGATAAGTAAAAATAAATTGTTACAGTTTTCATTTAAAAATCTCAGCATATGTTAACTGGGCTCAGATTGACAGGAAGTGACGAGTGTTGAGCAAAAGTATGGAATTCGGTACACTGTGGCAAAGGTCAAACCTGGCTTCTTTTCTTTTTTTTTTTACATAGGCATAACCACTTATCAAGACCCATAGACCACTCGAGGATAAGGGTTAAGAGTGTACAGTAGTCAATTGGACAATATAGTAATCGTTAGTAATGGAAATTTGGTAAATTTGTTAACTTCAGTCCAACGGCTCATCAAGAACTTGTTTACGTTGGACTTGAAGACAACCATATTGTAGCCAGTTGGAAAGCAGAAGACAGGCGTGCAGTTCGAAAAAAGAAGCTTTGTTCAGGCAATCTACGTTTAGGTTTAGGCACAGATAAAGAGTGGGGGGGATTATTGATAGTGTTTTCAGCTAGACACGTGTTTCTTGTAAAAGTTTGGCGAGGGGGATCATAGATTGAAGCGCAGACAAATACTTGCCATGAAAATAACGATAAAGTAGAGACAAACTCGCAGCATCTCTTCTGTGAGAAAGAGGTTGCAGGGAAGAGAAAAGGACATCCCCTACGAGGCTACGAAGTCTATTTTGAACTATATCAAGGTAGGATAAGTCCTTTCTAGCAGCTCCTGCCCAGATGTGGCAACGGTACTCCATCCTTGGACGTACCTGGCTGTTATATAGATAGAGAATAGCATCAGCAGTGCGATGTCTACTGGATCGATAGAAGGATCCCACCATTTTTTCAGCAACCTTGGCAACAGATTTGATGTATGTGTTCCACTGGCTGCTGTTCTCAGAATTGAAAATCAAAATAATATTCAGTCGTTTTGTATATTTAGCATGGATGCATGTTCCTATCTCTCTCCTTTTCTTTCGTTTTCCTCTCTCTTGCAAAGAGAAAAGAATTATATTGTTTTAGATAGTTAAATGTCGTCAGCATAGTCCAAGTCCAGTAGCATTTGAGCAGGGTGTCTACTGCTACAGCGTTGTTTCAAAATAAGGCCATCACGACTGGTGATTGATGTGCAGAGCGCATAATCGAGAACAATTATGAATAGAAAAGAAGCAAGCGGATCTCCCTGAAGAACTCCTGTGTATATCTTAAATTCATCTGTATCTCCTTTCGACGTGATCACCACAGCAAGCACCCATAGCAGTAGACACCCTGAAATACAGAAGTGTGGCAGTAGGCATGCCATAGCAGTAGGCACCCTGAAATACGGAAGTGTGGCAGTAGGCACGCCATAGCAGTAGGCACGCCATAGCAGTAGGCACCCTGAAATACAGAAGTGTGGCAGTCGGCACGCCATAGCAGTAGGCACCCTGAAATACGGAAGTGTGGCAGTAGGCATGCCATAGCAGTAGGCACCCTGAAATACGGTAGTGTGGCAGTAGGCACGCCATAGTAGTAGGCACGCCATAGCAGTAGGCACCCTGAAATACGGAAGTGTGGCAGTAGGCACGCCATAGCAGTAGGCACCCTGAAATACGGAAGTGTGGCAGTAGGCATGCCATAGCAGTAGGCACCCTGAAATACGGAAGTGTGGCAGTAGGCACGCCATAGCAGTAGGCACCCTGCTCAAATGCTAGCAGACTTGGACTCTGCTGACGACATTGCACTCCTTGAGGATTGTATTGAGTCTGCTCAGGATCTTCTGAAACGAGTCTAGAAGGCTTATCAAGGTTGTATCTCAACACTCCAAAAACAAAATACATGCATCTAAATCTATCTTCTATCGCACCGTTGCTTTCATCGGATGGATCAGAAATTGACTGTGTTGACGACTTCAAATACTTGGGAGGCTATTCTGAAAGCGAACATGATATGAATATTAGGATCATGCTTCTGTATGGCTCAGAATCATGGATGCTAAACGTATCACGCCGAAAAACACCTTAACAGTAAATATACAAGAATGCTTCGACTAGCCTACAACATATCCTGGAAAAGTCATCCAACAAAAAAGTCATTGTGTTTCCAATATTGTGAGACAGAGACGTCTAGCACTTGCCGGTTACATTAGTCGCCATGATGAACTGGCAGGAAAACTCCTACTTTGGACTCCAGACGCAAAAAGGAAAGTTGGGCGTCCATGTGTAACGCTAAAATCCATTATTGAACAGGAAACCGGTCTTGCAGGAACTGAGCTGGTTGCTGCAATGGCCAACCGAGAACTCTGCCAATTGGAATTTGTTCACGTTTCACCTGGCATTGGATAAAACATTATTAATAATAATAGATAGTTAAAACCGAGATGCCGAGCATACGGGATGCGTGCCTCGGCACTCATAGCAGTTTTGCACCGGTCGTTGGTGACATGCGAATTAAAATGCTCTTTAAAAGAATCTATATTTTTGTTTTATTTGTTTGCTAATTTTCAGCAACAGAAATCATAAAGAATGCTTACCATTTAATATCAACTCTTGAATTAGAAGCCATGTTTAATTTCAGAAGAGTTTTCGATGGCGTGCTTTTCTATACAAGTCCTGGAGATGACGAGTTCTCAGTGGACAGCTGCTCTGGACGTCATAATTTTGCAGGTAAACAACAAAAGATCTTTCTCATGTTGATACGAAAAAAATGATGTGCTGGAATGTTCTGGAATGCTAAAAGATTCAATTTTTTTGGACCAATTCTGGTTTCTGATTGGTTGATAACAGAACGTGGTTCTGTTTGATTTGTCAGATTCTATCAGATTTATATTCTATATAGATTTATAAACAGAATCTCCCAAGTTTCATAATAAATATTGCAACACCAACGATGGAAACGCTGGTCGTAACGTAAAGAAGGCTCGACGTCAACCTTAATCACCGATGTTTCTTTCGTCCATGTTATATTGTTTGATCGTGTCTAACATTCGGGGAGCTGGTTGCTCAGAACAGAACAACTGTTCCAGAGACAGCCTCACAACCCCGAGAAACCAAGTAATGATCGGATCCGAAGACGTGAGGTTTGAGTGACTTGCAAAAATGTCATCGAAAAAAGTGACCCCCTCCTTGTAAAAAAACGACGTAGTTGACGGTGAAAGAATGAATCTTTTGAGCCAATTTTTCGATATTTATCATCCGAAAGATTGAGCTTTAAAATGAAACCAATTTTGTCACGGTCTGGCACATTGTTTAGAGTTTACCAGGGCAGATGGTGAGAGAGTTAAAACGGGGAAAATTTTTATTATTTAAGGGGACCCTATACTTGAAAACAACTATGTTGTAATTAACTGACAAGCAAACCTGCGGTATGGTGTTCTGCACACTGATAAGAAACTTTTATGGAAATTCTGTTTAGTTTTTAGGTACACAGATAAAAGAATCAGAAAGATCTTGATTGTTGATGCTCTTTGAAGTGTTGCCATAGATTGTTGTCAACAAATGATCTTAGAATGTGATTCGGAAGATCGTTGATAAAAACAAAAAAGAGGGTCCGACCCAGAATGGATTCAGGATTCATACAGATTTTCAATGTTTATTTTCCAAGTTTTTCAAGGCCTTCTCCAGACAAAATTCATGTTTTCAAATAAAAATTTGATATATAAACACGTCTGTGAGAGAGAGGTTACAAAAAAGAAAGGGCGGGGCAAATTAAGTTACACATAAGTTTCTGTACTTTACCAAGAACCCTCAAATTGTACAGAGATTCACCATACCAAATATGGCAACAAAACTCTATACATGGTTTAATAGTAGATTTGTAGAGATAGAGAATTGACTTAGATGTGAGAAAGTGTTTAGAACTGATTTCATAAGAATCAGAAAAAGCAATGGATTAAATGTATAAACTGCAAGAAGAATTTTATGAAAAAGAAAGACCCAAAAGTTTTAGAGTCGATTTATCCTCAAGAGTAGAGCCATCCATGAGAATCTATATATATATAAAAGCGAAAATGTGTGTGTGTGTGTACATTTTTGTGTATGTCTGCAAAAGGCTTTTTTCGCCGGGATTCTTGGTCGGCTTACTCCTTCTTAAAACTTTTTATATACTATCTAAATCATAATATCTACGACTTAAGAATGGGGACCGTGGCTATCTTTAATTTGCCCGACTTTTACGTGCTATTTTCATCTTCGTTACGCTTTTCAGCATAAAAACAGCAAAAGATTGGGCGTGGTAAACAGAAACTGGCTTGCAGCGCAAAACTAGGTCAAACATCACCCGACATTACTTTCTCGCACCTGTCAATTTCAGTTTATAAACGTTAAATTAAGATGGCTTTCACTTCCTCTGACCTCGTGGCCAAGATGGTTAGGTTCCAGGTTTTTTCCCTTAGGTTTCCGCCTTCGCGTCAAGGCTTCGGTTTCGAGCCTATCTTCCTACTAAAACTTTTTTTTCTTTTACACCTCCAAACACCTAGCCAACGTTTTTTTTTAACAGGGTTGTTTTGATCTAAACACACACCTCCAAACACCTGGGCAACGCCGGGTACCCCCTGCTTGTCTTAAATAAATCTATGATAGAAATACATGAACTGAGTTTTAACAGTCTTAAACGAAAGGAAACATTCTGTAATCCAATCTTGAACTGAACCCATCAACCCTTGGTCAGCTGCATATTTCAACTGATAATCAAGAAGCAAAACCAAAATGGAGAGTGTAATCATCAGCATTCTGAACAATATTTTCTGGAAGATCTTTAATATAAAGAAAGAGAGAGGGTTGAGCCTAGAATAGAGCTTTCAGGAGCACCAGCAATGATTGGAAAAGAGAATGAAATAGCGTCATCCAGACTTACTTGTAAGCTTCAAATAGAAAGAACAGACCTAGTAATGTCAAACCCTGCAGTTTTATAGAAAACCAGACTACCACACAAATAAAAAGAAAAAGGAAAAAACAAAAACCCAGAAAACTAATATCTATGATAAGCTCTAATGATTTTACTATAACTATTTCTGGATTACAAGTTTCTGCATTTTGAATGATATTTAACCATGCTCTAGTCCGGCACCTTACGGATGCTAAACTTCTGACTGACAAACAATATGGATTTAGACAAGCCTGTTCCACAGCTGACATCCTCACTGTAATCTCTGAACGTATATACCATTCACTGGACAAAGCGGGGGAAGGCAGAGCGGTAGCTCTAGATATATCTAAGGCTTTTGACAGGGTATGGCACAAGGGTCTCCTCAGGAAAATTAAATCATATGGTAATTTAAACAGAGTGATATAAATGCGGGAGTGCCTCAGGGGTCTATTCTTGGACGTCTATTGTTCCTGATATTTATTAATGACCTCCCCGACAGATGGCTATATATGCTGATGACACTACACTCTATAACAGGCATGACAGGAAAACAAATGAACACATATCTAAAGAAATGGCAAAAACATTAGAGGATGACCTCCAATCTGTAGTGGAATAGGGACATAAATGGATGGTCACATTCAATGCTGCCAAGACTAAACTGGTTTCCTTCAATAACTACAAGAAACCTTCTCTGCCACCAATGGCAATGGCCAGTGACTCCCTGGCTGAGAGTACATCTTTCAAACTGCTTGGCCTAACGTTCACAGGAAACATGAGCTGGAACAATTATATTGAAAACATTGCCAGGGCCGCTGCGAAAAAGGTAGGCTCTCTCTACCGTGCTAGAAAACTACTGACATCTGAAAGTATCCTGTATCTCTATAAAGCCACCATTCGCCCATGTATGGAGTATTGTTGTCACATCTGGGCTGGTAGGTCTACTACTATTCTCTCGCTCCTAGACAAGGTTCAAAAAAGAGTCGCCAATCTGATAGGTCCTGAACTGGCATCTAAGCTTCAGCCTCTGTCCCATCGACGAAACGTTGCATCCCTCTGCTTGTTCTACAAGTATTTTCATGGTGAATGCTCTGACGAACTGCAGACACTTGTGCCCCCACGATGCAGACACCCTCGACAAACCCGACAGGCAGCTAAATCCCACCCCCAGACAGTAGAGATCCCTAGATGCAAAAGATCTTTCTACTCCAGTAGTTTCTTCCCCAGAACCGCTAGACTCTGGAATTCCATTCCAGGGTCCTGCTTCCCTAACTGTACTGACATGCAGAAGTTCAAGTGCAACGTAAACCGACATCTTGCTGCCCAAATCCCTACATAGTGCCTCAGTAGTTGTTGACCCTGATAGTAGCCCTCTACACCAAAGTGGCAATGTACCTGGTTTGGGGTGAAAATGTAATAAAAAGAATTAAAAAAAAAAATTTTTCCAGCGTCTTTTTATGTCTCCTCTATTGTAATTTACAACTGAATTTTGCCAAGTGCTTTATCCACAACACCAGGTATTTTTTTTTTTATTGCTTTTTTTTTAGATAGGATTCACCACTTATCAAGACCTGGATGCCACTCGAGGATAAGGGTTAATGGGTGTACATTAGTCAATGAGATTATAGCGTAGTAAACATAAGTAGTGGAAATTTTGTAACTTGGATTGGAGCGGTTTATTAAGAACTTGTTTACATTGGACTTGAAGACAATCAGATTGTAGTCAGCTGGAAAGCAGGCAAACAGAAGAGAGTTCCACAGGCGTGCAGTTCTAAGAAAGAAACTTTGTTCATGGAATCTACGTTTAGGCTTAGACACAAATAAAAGATGAGGGAAATTATTAAAAGTGGTTTGAGCTAGACGAGTGTTTTTTGTGAAAGTTTGGCAAAGGGGAGGGCATAGATTAAAGCTCAGACGAGCACTTGCTATGGAAATAACGACCAGGCTCACAACATCTCTTCTGCGGAAAAATGGTTGGAGGGAAGAGTAGAGGGTATCCCCCACTAAGCTACGAATTTTATTTTGAACACTGTCAAGGCAGGATGAGCTGTTTCTAGCAGCTCCCTCCCCAGATGTGGCAACAGTAATCCATCATTGGATGTATCTGGTTCCGCTCAAAATTTTGTGCAAATTTCAAAGCTTGAGAGAAAAATCTCCGAGGTCAACTGAAAGATTCACAAGTTTGACAAAAGACACCTAATGAAGGTTGGAGTTTACATCAATATTAAACTTAAGATGAGAACAGTAGTCGGAAGAATTCAAATAATTCGAACTAGCAGGACCTGTGGAAATTACACAGCAGACTAATTCATATGTAAAATATTGATGTTGGCATTCAGTAGATGTTCAGCGTAAATGGAGACGCTCTGATATTATTGTAGCTCTTTTGTTAAAACTGCAGAAGTATTTATCGAAGCTAGCACGAACGCCCGGTGTAGCCCGGTTGTAAATCATGCTTAAAAATGATATTTTAATTCTTGCAGATTTCGTATATATTATTATGGAGTTAATGTTCTATCGATTTTTATATATTAAGTTGCGATTTCAAAATAAAAAATTATATCTCAGTCACTTGGGTGCATCAGCTTAAATCAAAACCGAAATTGAAATCGAAATAAAAACTTAGGAAAAAAATATAAGTTTATATAACTTGAGTTCCTTCAGCTATAATCGAAACCGAAACCAAAACTTCTGAAGAATTCTTGAGAAAATTATTTATAAAAAAATAGATTACTTGAGTGCCATCAAATCTAATCGAAACCAAAACTTACGAAAAAGTTTTGATAAAATTGTTTATAAAAAAAATAGATGATTTAAGTGCCATCTATAATATAAATCTCGCCTGTCCGTTTTAATGTATGTATGTATGTATGTATGCATATATATCTGCCTAAAACTTTCGATAGAGGCGACGGATTTTCACGATATTGGTATCGTTTTGAAGCTCCACCCTTCGGACGACAAATAAAAATAATTGACTAAAAACATTAATTCCTTCACCCTTTACTGGGCACTTTTCTATAAGGAGGAGTCGCTTTTTTTTGCAGATATTTTCGGAAGTCATCCCCTCTTTTCGATTATCTAACCTTAATTTAAACTTTCGCCACTCCGGTTTGGCGATAGACGCAATGGCAAAAACGTCATTTTTTTTTTCACGTTCTTTTCCTCCTTTGCGATATAGGTTCGAGCCTGCCTGCGTACTACCACATTTTTTTTTTTTTTTTTTTTTTTGCTCAACACACACCTCCAAACACCCGGGCAACCAGGTTAGTCAACTATAATCGAAACCGAAACTTATGAAGAATTCTTAGTAAAATTATTTATAAAAAAATAGATGACTTAAGTGCCATCAGCTATAATCGAAACTGAAACCAAAACTTATGAAAAATCCCTAAACAGTCGAGATCCCTAGATGTAAGAAAGCCTTTTACTCTAATAGTTTCTTCTCCAGAATGGCAGGACTTTGGAATTCTCTTCCAGTTTCCTGCTTCCCCAACTGCACTGACATGCAGAAGTTCAAGTGTAACGTGAACAGACATCTTGCTGCTAAACTCCCTACATAATACCCATGGAACTTAGGTTTTTGATAGTAGCCCCCTACGTCAAAGTGGCAATATGCCTTGTTTGGGGTGAAATTGCAAAAAAAAAAAAAAAAAAAAAAAAAATGGAAATCCATAACAATTAAACGACAGTCACTCGGATGTAAGCGTGGGACACAAAATAAATAACACGCTATCCTATTGTTATGTAGATAATCAACCCTTATCTCCAAAATTCAGGAACATAAGAATTCCTGTGTATGGGTTTTATGACAATGGCTTTTAAAACGTAGAATAGAACAATAAATGATTGATTAGCATCTCCAAGAAATTGGTAAGAACTACTGATTATCTTTGAAAAAAAAAAGAAAAAAAATGAACAAACAAAAACAAATGGTGAATGCAAAAAAAAAAAAAATTAATGAATATATAAACAACCCCCCCCCCCCCAAAAAAAAAGAAAATGCCAAACAAAAATCATTAAATCGTGCCTTACTGGATCATATCAACAAAATGAATACCGGATGATTACCGCTTTTAAATTGGTTCAAACGAACGCTGATCTTCTGTGAGAAAAATATTATTTAATTATTTTTCCAGAAAAATATTTTTTTCTATATTACTTTTTTTTTTTTTCTTCTTCTTTTTTTGTGTGTAATTGATTCGCAGAATTTGCTTGGCAGATTGGGTCGTGCACAAAAGTGTGTTTAGCTGATATAACAAGATAACGTTAATTAATAGGGGATTAAACGCTAACCGACTAACTCTGACCAATTTGTATGGGTTAGTAAGCTTCCTCGCACTGACCCGAGTTAACTAAAACTAGGATATCAGTAGTTGTTACAACATTAATTCTCCTTTCTTTTCTAGAGACATTGCAAAAAGACTAGAAGAAGAACTTGAAATTGCCCGGGAATTTTATTTTGTGAAAATCACTTCAGACAAGACGTGAAGCCACTTTCTGCAAGGAGTTAACAAGAACGAAAGGTGATTACTGTTTCTTGCTTTCCAAGTGTATTAACCTGCAGAAATATGAATGTGATGTGAATAAACATCTTGCTGTTCAACTCCCCATAGTCCTCTGTCAGAAACGATCCCAAATAGTAACCCCTTACGTCGACGTGACAATACGCCTTGTTCGGAGTGAAAAAGAGTGAAAAACAATGCTGTTTGCGTTTGATTTAAAAAATATGAATGTAATATGAATAAACATCTTGCTGTTCAACTCCCCATAGTCCTCTGTCAGAAACGATCCCAAATAGTAACCCCTTACGTTGACGTGACAATACGCCTTGTTCGGAGTGAAAAAGAGTGAAAAACAATGCTGTTTGCGTTTGATTTAAAAAATATGAATGTAATGTGAATAAACATCTTGCTGTTCAACTCCTCATAGTCCTCTGTCAGAAACGATCCCAAATAGTAACCCCTTACATCGACGTGACAATACACCTTGTTCGGAGTGAAAAAAGTGAAAAAGAATGCTGTTTGCGTCTGGTTTAAAAAATATGACATTTTTTTATGTTAGAAGATAACCCGTTTGCATCCCCCTCACCTCAAAATAACCAATTTCTTGCAGAATACTGTTAAAGATTATTTGAACCTGACTTTGAAAATCCAGCATGATATTATATTAGATTAAACTTAGATATACCGAATTAAAAAAAAAAAAAGATGTTGAAACTATAACGAGTTAACGTTTCTGAATCTTTAAGATGAGGATTGTGTATTCGTATTATTTGGATTCTTCGGACTACTGTTCTCATCTTGAGTGTTATTTTCACAACGTTTTGGTCGATGTAACCTTTTTTTTTACATGAGGGATCACCACTTATCAAGGCCCGAAAGCCACTCGGGGATAAGGGTTATTGTGTGTACAATAATCAATGGGATAATATCGTAGTAATAGTTGGTATTGGAGATTTGATAAAGCGTCTTACTTAAGGGGGTGATTAATCATGAATTTGTTTATGTTGGACTTGAAGACATCCAAGTTGTAGTCAGGTGGGAAACCGGTAAATTCGAGAGAATTCCACAAGCGTGCACTTTGAAGAAAGAAACTTTGTTCATGGAATCTACGTTTTGATTTAGGCACAGATAAAGAGGGGGGGAATTACTGATAGTGGTTTTAGCTAGACGGGTGTTTATCGTGAAAGATTGGCGAGGGGGGACCAGAGATTGGAGCTCGGACGAGCACTTGCCATGGAAATAACGATAAAACAAAGACAGGCTCGCAACGTCTCTTCTGTAGGAGAGAGGTTGCAAGGAAGAGAAAAGAGCATCCCTCCCTAAGCCACGAAGTCTATTTTGTACTTTGTCAAGGCAGGATAGGCTAATTTTAGGCTCCAGCTCAGATGTGGCAGCAGTACTCCATCTTTGGACGTACTGGGCTTTTATATAGATAGAGAATTGCATCAGTAGTGAGATATCTTCTGGAGCGGTAGAAGGATCCCACCATTTTCCCAGCGGCCCGGGCAACAGACTAGATATACGTATTCCATTTCAGATCAGGAGTAAAGGTCAATCCCAGGAGCTTGTCAAAACATGAAGTCACCCCAAGACGAGACCCATCCATTTCAATTGATGCTAGACGAGGAACATAGCGTTGATGATATATGAGGTAATTCACTTGATACGAGATGAGGGGGGGGGACGTGGCGTAAAGAGTTAGATAACGGTGAAATTGCGACCCCAACGAAGAAAGGAAAAATAAAATATTATGAAATCACCAACTTTCTCCGACGATATTAAGAAGAAGAAAGGATGACACAATGACAAAAGGTTGTTTGTGAATATGTAAAACACCCCTCTCTCTCTCTCTCTCTCACACACACACACACACACACACACACACAGGGACACAAACGAAAAATTATATATACCTGGACGTTTTTCTTATGCATAGATGACAAGACCCTGCAGAATATTTTATATATGCACTAGCCGTATAACCCCTTTCTCCCTCGCAGGGGTCGCGTACGCACGGTGAAAAACGACGCGCACTAACCCTAAGGACGGTTGGCTATATTTTCGCTCCTTCGAGCCTCGGACCCCGCACAAGCATCCGTCTCTCTCCCTCTGCTACTGAGTCTCTCCGAATTGGACGTTGGTATCTGGCCGTCTAGTGTTGTAACGCCCAATCGGGAATTCTTGGTAATTTCTGTCGTGATCGTCTTCTCGTCGGTGGCCGTCTCTCTCTGTCTGCGACGGCTGGAAAGTCAAGTTTGGTTATGCTGAAATCGAAGGGCAGTCTTCACAAGTATAAATGGAAACAATCAACAATGATGAGGATGGTTTTAGGCTGTTCATTGAGTGATTCGGTATACAATAAGGCTTGGCTCGTCACTTATACTTTCGTCAGGCTTGGAATGCAACCCCCACAGTGTATTTTACAAAACTCTAAGTGGTGGTCTTGATAGTTCTCTTCGTCTTAATTAGAAGAGGCTGGCGGCACGCGTGGCTTCCCAACTTCTCTGTTCGACCGACTGCCCGATTCTCTCTTGTCGTCTATTTCCGCAGTAGTTTTATTAAACGTCATCCTCCCCTTCCTTCTGTAGTCAACCCAATCTCTCTATTCGACGGGTAATCATAATTCTTTCTCTCTCTCTCTATCTCTCCTTCCCAACCGACCCCCTCTCGATTCAATTCCGAGAATTAATTATCTGTCTAGGCATTTAACCAATTTGTTCCCTTAAAATTAGAATGACTAATTCAATTGTTTTCGGGGTTTGTTCTTTCTCTCTCATCACCTCCAACTTGTTAGTTTAAGTGAATCATGTTATCATTTACACTCGGATCGTCGACTTTACTCGTCGACCCTTCCCAGACCTCCTTGCGTTTTCCTTGCCAACCCGACATCTAGCTTATCTTTAATCTGGCCCTTTTGAACTCCAAATAATTTACTTGTCACCCGATGACAATTCGTTGGTTTCTCACGAGATAGGACTGAGACCTCTCACCCAGCTCCATCCCACTCACCCTCAACCTAGGAAGCAAGGTTATCCGGTGTCGCCCGGCTTCGTTACAGCCGGAGGTGTGTGTTGGTAATAGGCGGGCAGGTTCGAACTAGTACCGCAAAGGAGGAAAACAATGTGAAAAAACAAAAAACAAAAAACAAAAAAACAAACAAAAAACGTCTTTGCTGTTGCGGCCATTGCCAAGCCGGAAGTGGCGTAGGTTTAAATTAGTCAATCAAAAGGAGGGGATGACTTTCGAAAATATCGGCGAAAAAATCGACCCTTCCCAGTAGGAGAATGCCTAGTTGAAGATGAAGGAATTAATTTTTTTCGCCGATTTTTCGATATTTATCGTCATAAGGTTCGACCTTCAAAACGATACCGATCGCGTGAAAATCCGTCGCCTTTGTCGAAAGTTTTAGGTAGAGATACATACATACATACATACATACATACATACATTTAAATAGGTAAGATTTATATTATAGATGATTAACATCCCCAATCTTATACAGACAAGTATGCAATATGTAGTTTGATGAAGGTCACTTGAAAAATGCTAGGATCTTTCTATCACTCTAGAAAGTATTTCACTTCCGACGCAGTCTTTTACCTGTCTAAGAATGAAATACGTGATAAGATAAAGTACTGTTGCAACACTTCTAACTTTTTTAGATGAGGATTAGTTATTTGGATTTATCGGACTACTGTTCTCGTCATGAAAATCACACACAAGATGAGAACAGTAGTTGTGAAAATCACACTCAAGATGAGAACAGTAGTTGCGAAAATCACACACAAGATGAGAACAGTAGTTGTGAAAATCACACTCAAGATGAGAGCCGTAGTTGTGAAAATCACACACAAGATGAGAGCCGTAGTTGTGAAAATCACACTCAAGATGAGAGCCGTAGTTGTAAAAATCACACTCAAGATGAGAGCCGTAGTTGTGAAAATCACACTCAAGATGAGAGCCGTAGTTGCGAAAATCACACTCAAGATGAGAGCCGTAGTCTGATGAATCAAAATAATACGAGTATTTATTAATTGATTTATTGCAGACTATTATTATCCTCATCTTTTTTAGTTGTTTCACGACATTTCCTCTTACCTTCGTCAGGTGGTAACTGGGATAGGAACTTTGAATCTCCTAATTGCATCTGCAGCAATTACTGCATTCCATAGTTGCTGTCGTCTCACCATGTTTTTGACCAAGTAAACCTCTGGCCAGCTTTGGGTAGGATTGAAACTACCATCTTCAAACAATGCTCACCTGGAACCATAGTAATTTAAGATCTCTACCCACTGCGCCACAGGCCCCAAAGGACGATCAAGGTTGAATTTTTTGGTATTATAAATCCACGTTTATTATCTGATCTTCCATGGTTGAGTCCGTACCGAATGGTATATATTTAATTAATTAGAATTCGTTAGTAAGATGAGTATGACTATGAGTATGAGTATGTTGCAACATCTGATGAAACTGATACATTTTTTAACTATACGTATACAACATTGGTGTAATACTGAAAAAACAGATAAATACATCCAAAGATGAAGTAATGTTTCCACATCCGGGAGGGTGATGCTCAGAATACCCTTTCCTGCTTTGACAGGATTCAAAACCGCCTCGAAATCTAGTAGGCGATCGCGTTTTCATCTCTCCTTTCCTACAGAAGAGACGTTGCAAGTTTATCTCTGCTCTGTCGTTCTTTTCTTGGCAAATGCTCGACTGAGCTTCAATCTATGCTCCTAAACCTCGTAAAATATTCACAATAAATATTCGTATAAATACAACTACTGTTAACGATTCCTCCTGCTCTCTATCTGTCTAAAACTAAGCGCAAATTCAATGAACAAAGTTTCTTCTCTAGAAGTGCCCTCCTGTGGAACTGTATACCGCAGGTTTGCTTTCTGGCTGACTACAACATGATAGTTTTTAAGTTCAAATATAAAGAAGTTCTTGTTGAGCCATCCTCTTAAATAATCCAATTCTATCCCATTTCCATTGCTACCCATCATTATGGTGTTGTCTCACCGATCTTCTGACATTCATTAACCGTTATCCTCGAGTAGCCTTATGGCCTATAGAAGCGGTTATTACCGTGTGAAGAAAGACTATTTTGTAGTTTACGAAACAGCAAACATTGCGAGTAGACTTGAAGATAAAATATTCAAATCGATATCTTAAAATCTAAGTGGTGTTTCGGAAACATATCAGTGATCTCTTTTGGTTTATAAACACTAAAAATTATTCCGTTACAAATAAGTACACACAGACACCAGAAAAAAAAAAGAAAATATTTAATTGATCATGAGTGATACAACCAGAAGTCAAAATGAAAAAAGACGATAAATGATCTTTTGGTTGTTGCTCAATCTGGGGTGCCTCAAATGTATTTGATCCTCGTGTAGCCGTTCTTGCCTTGACAAGTTTAAAAACCGACTTCAAAATTTAATCTTTTTCTCATTCGCTTTTCACAGAAGAGACATTATGAGTGTGCATCTCTGCTCTATCGATATTTTCATGACAGGTGCTCGACTGAACTTCAGTTTATAGTAAAAAAAAATTCACAGCAAACACCCGTTAAACTATAACTGTTATATTTGTCATAGAATTTGCGAGATACGGTATTTTACATTTCACTCTGATGATGATGATGATGATGATGATGATGATGATGATCGAATCGTCAATTCTGTTTAAGTTTATTTAATTTCAGTGGAATAGAGAATACACAGAGCTTGATTATAAAAAATATTTGTTTTTTTATTCGTATTATTTGGACTCAGCGAACTACTGTTCTCACCTTCAGTGTGATTTCCACAACGTTTCGGTCGATGTAACCCCCGACCTTCTTCAAATGTATCTTGTCGAACTTGGGAATAGTTCTGTCGAACTCGGGAATGGTTCTGTCGAATTTGAACGGAATTTCGAGCGGAACCCGTTATTTAGGCAAGGACCCGTGGCGCAGTGGTTAGAGTACTTGGAAAAATCGATTGTAAAAGTGAGATTCTCCTGAAGGTTAAAGGTTCAATTCTCAGTGTGGGCGACGGAAAAATACAACTGTGAATTATTTCGACTTCTATCCAGTCATGGCTGATGGAACAAGAGCATGCTACCCTCATGAAGTTAAAGGGTTCCACTTGAAATTCCGTCCAAATTCCGGAGTTTGACAGAAACATTACCAAATTTGACAAGATACACCTGAAGAAGGTCGGAGGTTACATCGACCGAAACGTTGTGAAAATCACACTCAAGATGAGAGCAGTTGTCCAATGAAAACCCAGAAACGTAATATTTTCTATTCTGTACGTTTAATGTTTTTAACGACAGATTGACAAATCTGATTTTGCATGACGAGGGTGATGGTGTGTGGTTTAGAAGATGGTGTTGCTCCCTACTCGTGTTGTTCTCTCGTGTCTCTTCTCGCTGTATGTCCCTTTTTATGTGGCATAGAATGACCATTTCCAATCAGCCGACATTTCATCGACATTATTTCGTAAAAATGTGGTCACTATCTTTGACGTCATATCCCGGGCTCTGCTAGACTTCTGACCGATTTTTTGTTTGTCGTCCTTGGTCACGTTTTCTGACCAAATTTATTGCTTAACCTCCTACCGGGTGGGGGGTCTCTTTCGAAACATAATCACTATCAACAATTTCCCCTACTTTGTGTCTGTGCGGAAAACTAAACACAATTCCATGAATAAAGTTTTTTTCCTATAACTCTTCGTCTGTGAAACTCTATGCCGTGGGGTTGCTTTCCAACTGACTACAAAATGCTGGTTTTCAAGTCCAATGTAAACAGTTGTTGTTGTTGAGCAGCCTTCTTAAAAAAAAAAAATCAAAATAATTCAGTTTTACCTGACATTCATTAATTCCTATCCTCGAGTGGCATTCGGGCCTTGATAAGCGTTAAATTTATTGTAAAAACCATCGGCAATAAAAGCTATTTGAGTGACTGTAAGAATCCGACAAGAGAATTTTATATATCAGAAAGCGATAAAGAGCTTCACTCCCTCCCTCCCCCCCCCAAAAATAAAATTAATAAAAAGCAAAACATATAATTAATTATAAGCAATTTCTTTTAGAATCGACTGAATGGTGTTCCTTCCAAAAGTATCGTTTGTGTGAGCTGGATTTTTTTTTTTAGCGATACTCACAGCTAATAAGTTGGAGTCAAGAAAATAATATGAATATATACATATTCATATATATATATATATATATATATATATATATATATATATATATATATATATATATATATATTCTTCAGAAAGGCGTGAAATAATGAGAGACAAAAGATTTCTTTTGGGGGGAAAAGGGGTGCAATGGCATTGAAACGAAAGAGTTTATCTTATTTGGAAGCCCCCCCCCCTCAAATCACAGAAAAACCAATAATTACTTTTCACAAGAGAAAGATCAGATATTAAATCAGCTCGTTCATTATGGAAATGGTTTTCTATTAAAGTTTAGAAATTTTTTTACTGAGTATCGCTTAAACAACCGAAAACGTTCAATAATCGACACCGTATCTGTGGTATGCCTGTGTGTCTACACTATGAAAGTTAGTTGAAAACAAAGCCCTATACAAAGACCAGAAACTTGTCTTCGAGTAAAGTTTTATGAGCAATCAAATAGTGGCATATTTTTTATTAGTGTGCTTTATAATAATATTGTTGGGTCTGCGTTCGAACCAAACATTTATAAATTGCACAGACGCTTTACTTTATTTTAATTATAATGAATATCATGGTGTTTTGGGTCACAATTGGAGGACTTCTTAGTGTGAGAGTAAAACCTACTACCCTCTTTCCTTTTATGACTAATCAAAATGTAATATCGATCAGCATTAAGTATTAAAATATATACATCGATCGGTAATAGGTAAAATCGCATTTTAAAACAAACGTTTTTAAAAGGGGAAGTTACATCGACTGAAACGTTCTGAAAATTACTAGACCAGTAATTAGAATAATCTAAATTGTAAAATATAGTCCTTATTGAATAATGATTTACTTACTTAATCACAAACTCTATAATAAAGACGAATATATATATATGTGTGTGTGTTTGTGTGTGTGTATGGGTGGAGAGGGCTCCCATAACCCGTGGTGAAGGCAATCTTTCTAGGAGAAGAAAGTCTCTGATATAAAAAAAACATAAAGCAGGAGACCAGTACCCGCATTAAGCTGGTTTGCAGTTTAACTTGTTGCTGGCTATCTTGCTCTTGTTTGTCGCTGGATCTCAACATTTTGAACCGAGTGAGAGACTTAGCTGTTGTACAAAGCTAAGACTCTATAACATCATCTGTGTATAGATACTCCCTCAGGCATTTGTCTTTTCAAATGGTCCTGTGGCGATGGAAGTCATTTTTGGGCTCATGGACTTTAAGTGATTGAGTGAGTGGCACTAGTCTGATAAGACGTTGCAATCATCATATATATATATATATATATATATATATATATATATATATATAGAGAGAGAGAGAGAGAGAGAGATCAATAATTTTCATTTCTAATGTGAAAAATGAAATCAACTTATAATTTTTTAAAAGTTTGTTTTATTATATATAGTAGTTATCCACGGATATATTGTTTCGCTGTGTCACAGCTCTTCAGTGCGGCTAGACTAGCACTCATCCCGAATTAAAGTCCAAACTTACAACCCTCATGTTGATAGTCAGCAATTCTATCTCCTGGCCCATAGGATTAGTATCCACAAACAACCTCCTCAAATGTCTAATGATATAAACATTTGACAGCTGCTTTTGTATTTAACAGTGCTCGATTTGTTTGCTTATTAACGCCAAGTAAGCAGCAGGTGAGACCGCTTCTGACAGTGCTCTAGTCGATGAGGGGAGTGTTAAAATAGTAGTCATCCACAGACACACTGTTTCGCTGTATACCAGTTTTTCAGTGCGGCTAGACTAGCACTCATCCTGGACCAAAGTTCAAACTTACAACCATCATTGATAGTCAGTAATTCTACCGTCGTGCCCGTGGAATCGGTGCTCACAAACCAGCTTCTCAAAATTTTATATATATATATATATATATATATATATATATATATATATATATATAAGAACAAGTAGTTAATAAAACGCCATGAAAAAGAGTTAAAAACATATTTAATTAAACTTAACTGTAATTCTTCTTCTTATATATATATATATATATATATATATATAACATTTTAGTCATTTAATAAATTTAAAAATTTATGACGTGAAATGGTTAAATTTCAAATCAAAAGATTTTTATTATTCTATGTAAGACAAAGAATACATTTGAAATATTATATCTCCTTATCCTATAGGATTTCGATGTCTACCATCTCTTCAGAGGAGAAAACAAATACTTAAACAACTTTTAATTGTCTACCATTATATAAACAAAGAAAATGTATCCAGGAAAATGCCTACTTCGGACTATTACCTTGTGATGTGGATTACTCAAAATACAGTTTGGATCACTTTACCACACTGCTATCAAAGACCTCGTATTTTACTATGCAATTTGGATGTGAATTTTTATGTCCTTTTCATTAACTTCCCTTACTCTATGATATTTAAATACTTAACAAAAACGTTTGTGATTTTTCATGTCTCACTGACTTTAGCAAATAAAGTGTAAACCATTATAATTATTTGCTAATATTTTCTCCTCTGAAGAGATGGTAGACATCGAAATCCTATACGATAAGGAGTTCTAATATTTCAAATGTATTCTTTGTCTTACATAGAATAATAAAAATATTTTGATTTGAAATTTAACCATTTTACGTCATAAATTTTGAAATTTATTGAATGACGAAAATTAGATTTATTTGCTCCATCTTGTATATCGAGCAATTTTTATTTAGATGGGATAGTTCTTATAGAATATTACTGCCAATAATATTTTGTAAGACTTATAATCACAGGTTTCCATACCAGTTGATTGTTAGATAATTTTATTCTGAAAAATATATGTATATATATATATATATATATATATATATATATATATATATATATATATATATATATATATATATATTGTATTGATAGTAATTATTAAGTGTGACTACCAAAAGAGTGCTCAATGTTTAGACAGAGCCAAAATAAGTTAATTTAGTATACAAACAAATGGCTACACATAAGCATACATGTTTCAGCGAAAACCCAGTAAGGGAATCGCACAATGTCCTTGGCCTGACGAAGCGATTCCCTTACTGGGTTTTCGCTGAAACATGTATGCTTATGTGTAGCCATTTGTTTGTATACTAAATTAACTTATATATATATATATATATATATATATATATATCATAAGCATGAATAAAAACTGTAAACCAGAAATGTACATGTAAGCATTTATTTTTTTCGACAGAATACCTCAATAAAAAAAGGCGGTAAAATGTCCTTATTCCGTGGAGTTTCAAAGAATGTAAAATTCTTCTCTTCAGAGGAAAGATACTAGTTAGCAAATCATATAGATAGCGGAGCTACGTATTTACTGATTTGAGCATTTTATGAAACTGCACTCCATAATAGTGGTCATAGAATGCAAAACGATATTTGCATAAAATGTTTGTGTAAAATTATGTTTGTATAAGGTTTGCCAAAAGGGATAAAGAAAGAGAGAAAAAAGGGAAATCAAACCGGAATTCGCTATGATTTGCTAACTCGTTTCTTTCCTCTGAGGAAATTTACATTCTTTGAAACTCCACGGAATGAGGATATTTTAGCGCCGTTCTTTATTGGAGGTATTCTGCCGAAAAACAAATTTTTACATGTAAATTTATGGTTTACAGTTTTTATTTATGTTTAGAGTCACCCATCTAGTACTTTACTTCGCATTGTTGTATTGAGCTTTTTTTTTATTGTTGGGATTCATGCGCTTGGTCCTCTCTAACTTGGCGTCTATTCTGATCATTTGGTGGTCACTCCCTGAGTTTAACCTGTTTATGGCCGAAACATTAGTCCTGGTGTGTGGCCAGTTGTTAAGAAGAAATCAGTTTCATTCTTTATGGTGCCATTAAGGGATATCCAAGTCCAGTCTGTTTGTTTTTATTCTTGAAGAACATGTTCATGATCTTTAACTGGTGATGTTCTGCAAAGTTAACAAGGTTGTCACCTCTGCTGTTTCTTGTTCCATAACTGTATGGACCAGTACTTGATTCAAATATATTTCCTATTCCAACCTTGGCATTGAAATTCACTCCCCCCACCCATTAGGATGGTGTGCCCAGCTTTATTGGTATAAAGAAGTTTATCAACATCTTCATAGACCACCTGCACCTCTTCATCAGTATTGCCTGTTATTGGAAGGTAAATCTGGATGAGGTTAATGAGGTATCCCTTGTTGATTCTGACGGTGAGCTGTGCCACTCTGCCTGAAACACCATTGAGGTTTGTGATGCAAAATTCTTGTTGACCACAAAGCATAAATAAAAACTGTAAATTGAAAATTTACATGTAAAAAATTTACTTTTCGACAGAATACCTCCAATAAAGAAAGGTAATTCTATATTGGAGGTATTCTGTCGAAAAATAACTTTTCTACATGTAAATTTTCGATTTACGGTTTTTATTCATGCTTATGGTATTAAGCACTACTTTTTATTGTTGTATCGAGCTTTTTTATTTTGGTTGAGAAAAATATAAACATTAATATTTATATTAGACTGAAACCTACTCTATTTCCATAATGAGACTTTTTTTTTCTTCCCAGAATGGTTGACTATTTTTCTTTACTTTTTTTTTAACTTTCAAATTTGGAGCGTTTCCTTTCTTTCTCATTTCTTTTTTTAACTTCACCAATTCAGACATTATTTTATAAGAATAGTAGCAGGCCACCCGACGTTGCCCAGTCGTAAAATACGCATAAATATTATATTTTAATTCATACAGAAACTGAGACATGTGCATGCGAGTATTATGTTTTTCTAAACAGTTCACTTCTAGGAAGTAAAAAAATACTCGAACTGAGATCGAAACCAAAACCTAAAGACAGTACGATAACCATTAGACCAGCTTGACGCGTTCTTTACAAAGTGTTTTCAAACCTACTTATTCTTAACATAAAGAAGTTGTCATGTTTCACGGATGCGCAGGCACATTCGTGAAACAGTTGACAAACAGATAACAATCTGATGATTCCCAAGTACCAATTTTTCATTTTTGACCCCTTTTAACAACCATTTTTCTGCATGAAAGCCAATTAAAAAGTTTTCCACATTTCTGAATACCCTATATACCAAATTTCAAGTCAGTAGATTTAAAATTCGTTGAGTATATAAGTTTAGAAGAAGCGTCCCCCCCCCACACACACATTCTCACTTTTATAGATATACAGATTAGCGCAAACACTGGCGAAGCATATTTCTCCGTCATTTTCGACAGAGGTTGTACATTCGTAGGCTATAATATTCTATGACTTCAGAGACTGAATTCACACGACTTACATACCAAAAAAAAGTGGAGACAACATTTTTGTTTTTTATATACCAGAAAAGCTGTAAATTCGTTTTAAATAAATACAATTTTTCTACCTTTTAAATGGATTTGTATTAATTTTTTCTTTGTGTCCTTTTTACTTCTTAAACTGAATAAACAAATCGCATTTTCTCAACAAGATAACAAATTGCATTTTTAGTCGAAAATTACAAAATCTGCGGAGAAAAATAAGAGAATAGAAAAAAAAAATCATTGTTAGAAGAGAAATTACAAAGTTTTTCGGTTTCCCTCTTTCTTTTTTTTTAATTTTTTTTTTTTTAGCTTTGTTTTAGTTTTAAGCAACAGCATATTTAAAAAAAAAATCTTTAGTTGCGTCTTCAGGTGTGCAACGTTTTTTGGTCTGTCACGTCACTATTCACCCATGCATGGAATACTGTTGCCACATCTGGGCTTGTGAAGCAAGCGAGACTCTAATGTTCAAACGCATCAGCCTGACATTCGAGGCAATATGAAATTGAATAAATACATAGGACGTGCTGCCAAATCTTTTTCTTTTTTATGAAAATCACTCCAGACAAAGCTAGAATCCGCTTGATTTCAAAATCAAAAACCGGCAAACTTAAGTGTTATATTAATAGTTTCAGACTCAGAAAACAACAATTCTTCTCCCTTTGTCAGAAACATTGCTTATGAAATGTAAGTACAGCAGGACAAAATAAGAAAAGCAAGGGTAAACCAAAGGTCCACTTTCTACTCACTTTTTGCAAAGAAGATATGTTCCCTTTATAAAGCTAGAAAACTTCTCACACATACCTATATTTTACATTGCTACAAAGTTACGATTCGTTTACCGCATGGGATAGTTACGTCTTAATGTGATCAGCTTCGTCCGTTTGGTTAAAATAGGAAGCCACATCCGTCCATGCATAGATTATAGTTTCAACATCTGGTCTGGTGAACTAGCAACTAGTTTCTCCCTTTTGGACAGGATTTCTTTAGAAAATAATCCCCATTTGGTAGTAGAATAGGACCAAAATTACACGGTAACATTTTTTTTATACTAACGAATTTACAGGTGAATTTTTGAAAATTTGTCTCTTCTTAAATGTGTCCCTTGTGTTATGAATGATAGTTGGAGAACGTTGCAGGTTGAGGGTAAAAGCTCTTTCTTGTTCTATATTTATACTAAATCCAAAAATAAAATATCGACCAGGATTAAATATTAAAATATGTGATCAGCTCAATAATTATATCTACCATACGGCACAAGCAGGTTCACACCAGTTCTCACCAGATCACAGAAGTTAAGCAACGTTGTGCCTGGCCAGTATTAGATGGGTGACCATTTGGGAAGGCTAGGTGCTGTATGTACCTTCTGGGAAGGTTGGGCGTGGGATCAGCACCCTCACCCTGAAAAAAGAAAAAGAACTCCTCTCTACAAAAACATCTACAAAGTTGTGGATTGCCTATTCCCCTGCAGGTGCTCAAGGCTATGGTATGGTGGTATAATCATATAAATAGATTTCTATGAAAGTTTCAAAAACGTTTACAGTATCTATTAATAAATGGAACAGGTTCAATAATCAATACTGCCTTTGTGGTATTTGTATTCAAATTGTTATTATCAATGCTAATTAATATATTAGCAATTCATACTGATGAATTATCATTTATCAAGCCCTGGGAGCCACTCAAGGATAAGGACCAAAGACATTGTCAGTTGGATGATGAACGCCACTACAAAGAGGATTGAAAACAAACGAATTATTAATCCAATAGGACGTCTCGACAAGTACCCTGGATATAAGAGAGCTGTAGAGACCAGAGAATAAGTTTCTTATATCCGGGTTACACTGTACATCAACACAGGCTTTAATTTGAGACCAGAGAAAATCTTCCTTATTTCCATTTTTCTTATATTCGGGTCTCTTATATCCGTTATACACAGTATTTGTTTCCATTAGACTTATAGATGATCATGTTGTACTTTGTGTTATTTTGTTCATTGAAAGTTCCATTTCGTTTTTGATACACACAGAGAAAAATGAACGTTCTTTGTTGTTGTAGCTAAGTGGGGTTTTATTTCTACTAATGTCAGTTGGACGATGAACGCCACCACAAAGAGGATTGGTTACAAAAGAATTAATAATCCAGTAGGACAGCTGTACAAGTATTTGTTTACATAAGCCTTGTTGATGATCATGTTGTTTTATCTTCTTTTGAACTTTAGACATCCTTTCCTTTAATAACAGTAAGAAAGTTCTTGAACTACCGATTGTTATTTTCACTACTGGAATTCTTTTTTGCGATGACTAATTTGCATATTTTATTTATTTATGGACTATTATCTTCATCTTTACAGTTATTGTTTCACGACGTTTCGGCCAACTATTCCTCTGCTCCTCATCAGGTGGTTAACCACGATGGGATAGGAACGTTGAATCTTCAACTGTATCCTCAGTAACTACTGCCTTCCATAGTTGTTGTCGTCTCAGCATGTTTTGGCCAACTAATCCCTTCGCCTGCTTTGCGTAGGATTGAAACCTCATCTCAAAAACAAATTCCAATAATTAAAATAATATATACCATTCGGTACGGACCCGACAATGGAAGATCAGATAACAAAAAAATTTGGATTTATAAGATTCAAAAACTTAACCATCCCGTGGCTCAGTAGATAGAGAGGTTGAATCTCTACAGTTCCAGGTGAGCATTGTCTGAAGATACCAGTTTCAGTCCTGCCCAAAACCGGCCAGAGGATTAGTTAGCCAAAACGTGGTGATACGACAACAACTATGGAAAGCAGTAATTGCTGTGGATGAAGTTACGAGATTCAGCATTCCTATCCCACTGCGGTTAACAATTTGACGAAGGCCAGAGGAATAGCTGACCGAAACGTTGTGAAACAACAACCATAAAGATGAGGATAACAGTCTGCAAATAAATAAATAAAATACCCTTCCCAAGAGTCCAACGTAAAAACCCCTTGGTTTCTTAAGCAACATGGACTAAAAGAAGTACATAGATGTTGCCAAGTCTGCTGCACAGAAGATGGCCACACTTGCTATTTCTAAGACAAAGCCCTTTTCCCTTAACAGTAAAAAAAAATCTACCGATTGTCATGGCCAATAGCACCCTCCAGAGATTCCAATCCTTTGACCTGACCTTCTCAGATTACATGAAATGGAATAAGTACATAAAAGATGCTGTCAAGGCTGCTGCAAAAAAGATAGACTCCCATTACCAGTCTAGAAAATTTCCTACACATCTGAGTTGGTGCATCAAGCAGTAGCCTTTTCCTCTTGAACAAGGTGTAATATAAAATTTCTAATCTAATTGATCTCACACTGTCTGTAAAGCTTAAGCTCCTGTCATAATGTCGCAGTACTGCAATCATGTACTTCTTTTACAAATACTTCCCCGTAATGTACTCTGATGAACTTACTGTACTTTGACCCCTGAAACTAAAATACCACCCCCACCGATTTTACGCCCCTAACTACGAAAGTCAACAGCGTCATTGTTGAGATCCGTATATTCTGGAAGATTTTCAAGTCAACAGCTTCTTTTCTCATTGCATTCACTTTCTCCACCCTGTTTATAAGGCAGGGACATCATGCAGAAATTTAAATGTAATGTGAACAAATATCTTGCTGCCAAACTCTTGACACAGGTTGCTCTCTATGAATCTGGCCTCTACCATAGTAGGCCTTATGCTTTGGTGACATTATGTCATCAACGCTCTGATCCCCATCTGGCATCAATAGAAATGGATGGCTTTCGTCTAGGGGAAGCTCCATGTTTTGATAAGCTTCTGGACTTGACCTTTACTTCTGACCTAAAGTGAAACACATACATAAAGTCAGTTGCCAAGGTCGCTGGAAAAATGGTGGGATCCTTTTAACGCTCTAGAAGATATCTCACTGCTGATACAATTCTCTATCTGTATAAAAGCCAAGTACGTCCAAGGACGGAGTACTGCTGCCACATCTGGGCAGGAGCTGCTAAAAACAGCTTATCCTGCCTTGACAGAGTACAAAATAGGCCTTGTGGCTTAGTGGGGATGCACTTTACTCTTCCCTGCAATCTCTCTCCCATAGGAGAGATGTTGCAAGCCTGTCTTTGTTTATATCGTTACATCTATGGCAAGTGCTCGTCTGAGCTCCAATCTCTGGTCCCGCCCTCGCCAATCTTTCACAATAACCACCCGTCTAGCTGAAACCACTATCAAAAAGTTTCCCCACTCCTGGTCTGTGCCAAAACCAAAACGTAGATTTCATGAACAAAGCTTCTTTCTTAGAAGTGCACGCCTATGGAACTCTCTTCCGTTTGCCTGTTTCCCACCTGGCTACAACCTGGATATCTTCAAATCCAACATAAACAAATTCCTGATAAACCGCCCCCTTAAGCAAGACACTTTATTAGATCTCCATTACTAATAATTTCTACGATACTATCCCATTGATTACTGTACATGCAATAACCCTTATCCCTGAGTGGCTTCCGGGCCTTGAAAAGTGGTGACTACATTGTAAAAAAAAAAAAAAAAAAAATGTCTTGTTAAGAGCGAATAAAAAGGTTACATATTTAACAACATTCAAAAGTTTCTGAATTTTTTGAGGACTGATGATGTGTACGATTTAGATTATTCATCAACTTCTTCCGTATTAAATTGCTAGAATAAGAGGTAAGTTGTTATTATTATTAGTAGTAGTAGCATCATCATCATCATCATCATTATAATAATAAATAAATTAAAAATAATAAAAATAAAATAAAATAAATCCGATAACTTTTAATATAATCTGAAACATTGAAATAAGTTTATATTTTTATTGCAATCAATTAAACAAAATATTGATTTCGCCATGCCTTATAACATACATGCATAAAAAAGTCTTCTTCTCCCATTTAAAATAAAAAACATACACATTATTGTTTGCTTACGATCATTTTACTCTGGCTACAATTATTTACCGACATGTTATATGTGACACCGTATATTCGTATAATTTTAACGTGCCAATGAAATGCTCGATTTCTTATCTTATGTTATAATATAGTATATATGCCTTTAATTTTCGGTATCTATTTATCCGGTATTTCTCTAATCTTTCTCTTAACAACCAGCTGACACCACAAGCAAAATGCAATTCTTTTTCCAACAAGATGGCGCTACATACCACACTTCTCACAGATCACCGACACAAGTTCATGATATGTTTACGGAAGAGAGAACAATAAGCAAAGGATTATGGCCACCACGTTCCCTGGACTTGTCATCATGTGATTTTTATGTATGGGAGACTCTAAATTATTATGCAAATAATCCTCAGAATCTAGACCAACTAAAGGAGAACATTACCAAAGCTATCAGGAGAATCGCCAGAGAAGATCTACAGGCGGTATCTGCAAACGTTGTTAAACGTGCCTAAAAATGCATAGATGTCAACGGGGAACATTTCCAGCATCTTTTATAACATTACAGGTAATTTAAACAAATTAGTGATGCCCTCTCTACTATACTTTTTCTGGGCTACTTTTAAGTGGGCCACCCTGTACTATTCTCATCAGTTGTTAACAATGTTTTGGCCGATGTAACCTCCGACCTTCTTCAGGTGTTTCATGATAGTGGTTCTTATGAGTAGAAAGAAAAAAAAATTTTTTGTTGTTTTTTCTAACATTCGTTAGAATTAAAAATGTGTGATATTTTTATGAAACAGAAAGATTTTCTCATTAATTTGGGTTCGTACTGATTTTTAGTGGTCTGTCACACTTGTTAGATTTAACATTTCGTTGGTCTGTCAGACTTGTTAGAAATAAAAAATTTCGTTGGTCTGTCACACTTGTTAGATATAAAATTTCGTTGGTCTGTCACTCTTGCTAGAAATAATATTTCCATTGGTCCGTCACACTGGTTTAAAATAACATTTGTGTTTGTCTATTACATTTGTAAGAAATAACATTTTCGTTTGTCTCTCACACTTGTTAGAAAAAACAGTTCCGTTTGTCTGTCACAAACTGAATCGATGTATCTTCATAATATTGAATCTATCTTTTTATTTATTTACATACATACATATCTATATATCTAGCAAACTAAGCATTGCTTGGACGTATCTAATACCACGTTTAATTAATCAATGAATTTAATAATGCAAATACTATTGTAAACTACACCATGACAGATTGACAGAAACAATTGTTTGTCAATAAAAGAGTTTTTACAAAACTGTTTATCTCCCTTCCATAATTTGACGCAAATTTTGGAAAGTGGAAATTGAAGAGGCAGCAATCGATAGGAAAAGCATTCTGTTCTGCAAAAAAATGCCTAAGTAGCCTCGCTGGCGTTCCCCTCAGATGATAAGTAATAAAATAACCCCTCGTCACAGAAAGAAGACAAAGCCTGTGAGGGTGGATCTTCTAGAACTGGACAGAACCATGACAATACCTCAGCGAATAAAAAAAACAAGGTATCTCAACAATGGCGTAGACTGTGATATCTTTAGGGGCGGAGGTCGGAGACTTTTTATAAAGTCCTGTATGACAGCGCCGATAGCTCTACTCATCTCCACTGCAAGCGCTTTGAATACATCACTGTACTTTTGTAAAGTTGGTTGGTTGGTTGTTTTTGTTTTACGGCATATCAACCCTTTCTGGGTTATTTAATGCCGAATCCAAAGATTTTGAAGAAAATTTTTTTTAATAGAATATATTTGTTGTTTTCACGTCGGTTTCTATTTAACCCATAGTTGGAACCCTAACAGGTACTACCACTCCGGGTCAGAGTGGACCTGGGAGCAATGGTAATTAAAGGGTGGCTCCACACTCCCCAAAACCCACAAGCTGGGGCCTCACCACTGGATATAGTTTAAGGTCATATCCAGGACCCTCATTGAGGGACTTTTACCCTCTGCAGGGGGGCAGTCGGCGTATTCTAATGCCCCACCGACAGGGCCACTTTTGTAAAGATGCATGCGTGCATTCACCTGACTATAATCCTTTTGCACGTTGTTACGGGATAAAATCGTCGGTTGATCCAGTCAGCAATGCAATGAAGAGTTCTCCATCCAAAAGAAAAGAATACAAAGGTCGAATTTATAAACAATCTATATTGATTCTCACTCCGTTGAATGAAGACTTGCAGAAATAAGGTGCTTTACTTTCTATCCTCAGCAACTGAAAAAAAAAGTCCAACTCGATACAAGAAACCCTCTGTTCTAGAAAACCACCAGAATCCAACTGCCCGGTAGCTCTCCAGAAAATCAACTGCTTGCTCTATGAATATTCAACTCCCTCGTCTTCTGAGGAAAGAGGGGTGGCTATGACCGTCTCTCCTTTTTTCTTGGGGGTTCACCAATGGCATAGCCATAGGAAAAGCACCCATTACTGTTGATTTTATACGCCACTTGTGTGGTGATAAAACTTCTAAAATGCACTTGTTATGTTAGGCTGTATAAGGGTGTTAACTTTGCACAAAATCGAACTATTCCTTCCTTAATTGTTTTTAATTATCGATTTTCGATACTTATCAAAGGCATTTCAATACAAAACCTCTCTAAGAACACTCTTAGATACATAAAGTACAGTTATGTGAAATTTAACAAATATCTGCCTGGTCGTTTCAAAGTTCAGAGGAAACGAATTCACACAGACAAAGTGCGTTTATATATATATATATATTAGATAAATGAATGACAAAAGTCTATATTCCAAAGATCATTAAGTTGACTATCTTACGATTTATTCCTTTTATTCAGTTGACATTTACAATTCTTGACAGTATCTGTTTCGTAGTACATAATCAATCACTTTATTATGTCAATCAGTGAATCTATTTTGCCCTTAACTCATGAGACGAAATAGCAACAATCAATCCATCAGATGGTCAACATCATGAACTCTGGAATATAGACCTTCGTCATTCATTCATTTATTTATTGTTCTGCAATTATATTGAGCTTCGTAAATAAGGATTGGTATATATTATAAGGAAATAAAGCATATTTCCACAGATATATACATATATACAAGGGGCGTGCAATAAGTAATGCTCCTAACCCACTTCCAGTTGTCTGATCTAGCTGAAATTTTGCATGTGCAATGATTTATATCTCTACGGGTTATGTGGCAAATTACAGCTCTGAACTAATTGCGGTTTCTCTTTTACAGGTGTTTGAACTGAGTCAGGTGTGAAATGGAGCCTGTTGAATGTCGAGCAGTGATCCAGTTTTTGTATTTGAAAGGACGCACACCACAGGAGACTTTTGATGAAATGAAAGAAACTTATGGTGATAATGCCCCATCATATGACCTTGTAAAACGCTGGCATCGAGAATTCAAACATGGCCAGAAGGCTGTGGAAACAGCTCCCAGACCTAGTCGCCCCCCTTCTGTCATTGATGAGGCGTCTGTCTGTCAGGTTGAGGCTGCCATTTTGTCAAATAGCCCAAGATGTCAAGATTAGTACAGGGTCTGTGGAAACTATTATTCATAACCATTTGCATATGCATAAGGTGTCTGCCAGATGGATTCCCAGGTTGCTTACACCATTCCAGAAGCGAGAACGCGTTGAGTGCTCGAGGATGAATTTGGAGATGTACTAAGATGAGTCAAAATTTTTCAAAAGATTGATTACACAGGATGAAACCTGGATCCATCACTATGATCCAGAGACCAAAGCCCAGTCAATGCAGTGGAAGAACTTGGACTCACCACCTCCAAAGAAGGCAAAGGTGCAGCCCTCCACTGGCAAAGTCATGCTCACAGTCTTCTGGGACCAGAACAGAGTAGTGATGACAGATTTCCTGACAAAGGGTACCACAATTATAGGAGCCTATTATGCTTCACTTTTGAGGAAATTAAGGGAAGCTATCAAATTTAAGAGGCGGGGCAAGATCAGCAAAGGTATCCTCCTCTTGCAGGACAATGCTCCGGTCCACAACTCGCATGTCGCCAGATAAGAAGTATGGGCGTGTGGTTATGAAATCCTATTCCATCATCCCTACTCTCCTGAACTTGCACCCTCTGACTTTCACCTCTTCCCAGCCATGAAGTTGTTTTTGAAAGGAAAGCGTTTCCCAGATGATGCAGCCTTGATTTCCGAAGCGATGTCGTGGTTGGAGGACCAACCTGGGGTGTTCTACAAAAACGGTCTCCAGAGCTGCATCAAACGATGGGAGAAATGCATAGTTGGTTCCTATGCAAAGAAAGAATAATAACTGTGCCAAGTTTCGTTGCTCTACTGCTATGGGAAGTAGGCCAGGGGTAATAGTTATTGCACGCCCCTCATATATATATATATATATATACACACAAGGTGACCCCCAAAAAACTGGCCCCAACTCTAATTAGGCCCTGTTTCTTAGTGTTTAGTCCGAATGAAATCAAACTTTGGTCATAACTAGTTTATTATATTATAAACATCACATCAAAACACTAGGGTCTTTGGCCTTTTTTTCTCCGTTCTACAGCATATATTCTAGATGGCCTCCATTTAGCTTTTGTTTCTTGGCGGTCACTCTGTATATATATATATATATATATATATATATATATATATATATATATATATACACACACACATATACACATATATATATATCTATATATATATATCTATCTATCTATATATATATATATATATATATATATATACTGCTAAATCTTTTTGTCTCCCAAGACATGTTTATTTATTGATTTTAACATTAAGTCCATAGTTGTTCGCTGACTAATGTATTTTATGTTTATTTTTCAAATGTTTCACGCAATTTAGTTTGTTTATTTTTTTTTGGGTGTTTTAATCAAGTTTATCAAATAAATAAAAGAAAATCTTAAGGAGACTTTTTTCCCCAAACAGAAGAATTTTGAACCACAAATCGAATTTGTAAGCGCGTTCTCGCTCAATTTTATTCATCAAGCAATTTCTGGGGGCGTAACAAGATTTCACATCTAAAATAAAACCAGCGAACCAGGTTCAATTCCGAGTCAAATGCTATCGTCTGCGACAAACAATGTTTATTCGTTCCTTACTTCGACAAGATTAGACATGAAGTTAATTCAATATGAAAGACGGAAACTGTCGAAAGGTATAAAAATAGCAGAGAAAAACCTACGGCATTTATTATTATTTTTATTATTATTATTATTATTATTATTGTTATAAAGGCATCGCTTATCAAGGCCCGGTGGCAATCAAGGGTAAATAAAACAGCACTGTCCTACTCTGTCGCTATTTTCATGAAAAGTGCTCGACTGAACTCCAATCTATGGTCCCATTGCCAAACTTTCACCAAAACACCCAGGAATGAAGGTCAGTTTCAGTCTCATTCATTATTGATGCAAGAATCACATAATTATGATCTATTTTGTTTTGCACTTGTACCGCCCGGCATTGCCCAGCCATACAGTGCACTTAAACATGATATTTTAATTTATGCAGATTGTATATGAATTATTACAGAATAAATCCTTTGCTGATTATAAAATATTACAAGGAATAATTTACCCGGTTTACTAATTCGCAAAAAAAAAAAAAAATAATAATAATAATAAATAAATAAATAATAATAATAATTTTAATATCGTTCATCAAATTCCGTCTGTGTTTGTTTACAATACAACGTCAGCTGATATTTGGGCATGATGATCTTAAACATAGTCTTTCTTCTGTTATAGATAGAAAAGAAGAATTTTTCCAGGGGAATATTTTACGTAACACCGTAAAAATTCTTCTTTTTTTTTTCATCTATAAGAGAGAAAAACTATTTTTAAGATCGGATTTCTTTTTCGATTTTCGATATTTAAGGAATGAATTTCTATACAAAAGATATCTATGAACACTGCCACGCATATAAATTAGCTTTGTGTGAAATTTGCAAAAGATAGGCTCAGCCGTTTCGGAACCTTTGAGGAAGAAACTCACACACACACACAGTGAGGTCCTGGATAGGACCTTAAACTATATCCGATGGTGAGGCCCCAGTTTGCGAGCTTTGGGGAGTGTGGAGCCACCCTTTAATTGCCATTGCTCCCAGGTCCACTCTGACCCAGAGTGGTAGTACCTGTTAGGGTCCCAACTATGGGTTAAATAGAAATAGACTTGAAAAACAAACCCCAATATATTCTATTAAAAAATTGTTCTTCAAAATCACTGGATTCGGCATTAAATAACCTGAAAAGGGTTGATATGCCGTAAAACAAAAATAACCAACCAACCAACACACAGTGACTTTTATGTAAGAATAAATTATCAATCAATTGTGCTCTAAAACGAAACAGTTGTTAAAGACCCTGGCGTTGATTTTATACGCCGAGGCTTCTGCTTGTTCGATGATAGAGCTTCACACTGAGTGATCGATGCATTGTTGGATCAAACACTTCAAACCTTTTCTGCGCCTTTTGACAATAAACATACTTCCTTCTCGGCCTCTCACCAGGGCTTGGGCGGGAAGCAAAATAGAAGTTCTTTTTGTAATGTCAATGACATAAAACGTTATATCTTTCGCTTCATTTTTTTTTTTTTACAAAGGAGTCACCACTTATCAAGGCCCGGAGGCTACTCGAAAATAAGAATTAATGGGTATACATTAGTCAATGTAATTATAGCACCGTAATCATAAGTAGTGGAAATTTTGTAAATTTGATTGCTTAGGGAGACGGTTCATCAAGAACTTGTTTACGTTGGACTTGAAGACGGTCATATTGTAGTCAGCTGGAAAGCAGACAAATGGAAGATAGTTTCGCAGGTGTGCAGTTCTAAGAAAGAAGCTTTGTTCATGGAATCTACGTTTAGGTTTAGGCACAGATAAAGAGTGTGAGAAATTGTTGGTAGTGGTTTTGGCTAGACGAGTGTTTTTCGTGAAACTTTGGCAAGGGGGGACTATAGATTGAAGCTCAGACGAACACTTGCCATGAAAATAACGGTAAAGCAGGGACTGGCTCGCAACGTCTCTTCTGTGGGAAAGAGATTGCAGGGAAGAGAAAAGGGCATTATCCACTAAGCTACGAAGTCAAAGCAGGATAAGCTGCTTCTAGTAGCTCCTGCCCAGATGTGGCAACAGTATTTCATCAATAGCTTTGCCAGACAAGATGGGAGTAATGGACTCAATGCAAATCCTATAGGTCATATATCAGTAAACGCGACCTATATTATATTCATATTTTAATAACTGGTCATAAAACTGTTGAATAATATTGAGTTTAATTGCAGAGAAAGCCAGAAACGCATAGACGTCAACGGGGAGCACTTCCAGCGTCTTTTATAACACTACAAGTAATTCAAACAGTGCTACAGATTACTTAAACAATAAAAGAATGTTCATCCTCTTTACTACATTTTTACGTACTACTTTTAAGGGGTCCACTCTGTACTAGCTAGCCGCCCAGCGTTGCCCGGTCGTACAATATGCTTACACATGATATTTTAATTTATGCAGATTGCGTACGTATTATTATAGAATCAATCCTCTATTGATTATTATATATTATTAGCCTTGGTGTCTGGCGTTTCCCGGGTGTTTGGAGGTGTGTGTTGAGCAAACAAACAAACAAAAAAAGTGGTAGTAGGCAGGCAGGCTTGAACCCGTGACGCGAAGGCGGAGAAGAAAATGAAAGAAAACCTGACGTCTTACACCCCTACTCCAAACGTTTGGAACGTTTAAGTTAGTAAAGTCATTCCAACCGATACAACGACTTGCTAAAATGACGACGCAAAAAAAAAAAAAAAACTTGTAGAAAAGCGCCCAGTTGAGTGTGAAGGAATTAAATTTTTTTTGCCAATTTTTCAATATTTGTCGTCCAAAGGGTCGACTTCGAAACAATACTGATCTCCTGAAAATCCGTCTGCTCTGTCGAAAGTTTTAGGCAGACATACAAACATACATACATACAAACATTTAAACAGACAGATGAGGTTTATACAATAGATGAATTAATGCTTAACAAGCAATGACAATGAAGTCACCTGTTTCAAAATTAATGTAACCGTTGCCACTAAAACTTACCATAATAACTACTGCGTTCAATACTTCATAAATACCACATCTATATATACTCCTATGAATTTTTTATTTTGTGTGTGTATTGATATTCATAATAAAATCCCTTTTTTCTATTTATTTAAAAAGAAAATACAACTTTGTTATATATGGATCGTGAAATAGGATTCATCTGCAAAAGCTCTAGCTAATTTGCATATTCTTTTAAACATTCATTTTAATTAATTCCTAACTATTTTTTTTTCTTATGGGATGATCATCTTTAATTAACTAATACATGTAATTATATTCACCAAGGACCAATTACTTAAGTGAAGCATCAGAACACCTGGCCAGGCGCCAGTTAAGCTTCCCGCTTCCTGTCGTTTGCATTCGAACAGTGTCGCTTTATATGAAAAAGCCAAACAAACGCCCGAGACGAATTTTTTTTGACTCGATCAAAAAAAGGAAAGAAGGGATGTCCATTTGCGAATGCGAGATATTAGGATCTGAGAATTATGCGGAAATCTAACCGACGTGAGGAGCCTGATGCAAAAAGCCTTTAGCTGACATACACAAACGCTTGCGCCCATTTTGACTTTTATATATTAGATGGGTCATAGAATTGCATTCATCTGCAAAATATCTAGCTAATTTGCATATTCTTTTAAACATTCATTTTAATCAATTCCCTATTAGATTTTTCGTTTTTCTTATGGGATGATCATCTTTAGTTAACTATTACGTGTAATTATATTCATGCAGATATTCTACATGATTTATAGTTGCGCAATATTTGCGTAAAAAGCTTATAGTAAACACAAACCTCTTTCTATATATACGCCTATAACTTTGTTTATTTTTTGGTGTGTACTGATATTCATATTAAAAACACTTTTTCTATTTATAAAAAAATACAACTTTGTTATATATGGATCGTGAAATTGCATTTAACAGCAAAATATCTAGCTAATTTGCATATTTTTTAAACATTAACTTTGATTAATTCCTTATTAGTTTTTTCTCTTTTCTTATGGGATGATCATCTTTGGTTAACTATTACGTGTAATTGCATTCATGCAAATGTTCTACAGAACTGCATGCCTGTGGAACTCTGTTCCGTCTGCCTGCTTCCCTCCGGACTACAACTTGGATGTCTTCAAGTCCAATGTTAACAAATTCCTAATGAACCGCCCCCTTAAGTAAACACTTCATCAAATCTCCACACTAACTTAATGTACTTGCAATAACCCTTATCCATGAGTGGCTTCCGGGCCTTGATAAGTGGGGATCACTGTGTAAAAAAACAAAACAAAAAATGATTTATACTTGCATAATATTTACGTGAAAACATTATAGTAAACACAAACCTTGACATATATTCGGCGGGTTTTTAATAGTATTTTGTATAGTTTTTTATTTATAACACCTTTTTCCAAATTTACGGTGTTAAAGAGGGTGTGAGACGCCATCTTGAATTTTCGAATACATCGGTAAACACTGTATGTTTTTCGAGCTGAATAAATATGTTACATTGAATAAAAACACGAAAAATATATCCAGTTTGGCAGAAAAGTAACTTATCTTGCCTTTGATAACATTTATTTGTTATATATTTGTTTTTTGACAACTTTTTCGAATCTATGTGTACAGTAATACAAACCCGTTTTTTTTTTTTTTTTTTTTTTTTTTTTGCTGTTTCTTGCTTTTTACCCTTTAAGATCGTATTTTAAACTAAACTTCGGAGGTTGGAATCCCCCCCCCACCTAAAATGTACTTGGAAAAATCGATTTTATAGTGAGATTTAAGAATGGTTAGTCGAAAAAAAGGTGAAAAACAGAACAAATAATCAATAAATAATTGTTACCAAAGGCAATAAATGCTACTTTTTTTTATTACTTACATTGAATATTTTCAAGCGCTTTTCTTTATTTTTTAATAATCTAATGCGGGTGTGTGCGTGCCAAATACCTCCAGATTTTCTAGAATTTCTCGCTAGATTGTAAACGAAATTTCCAGATATAGCAGAAAAACTGCTAAATTGTAACACTGGTCACGTGACAGGAAGCGGTAATAAATAATTGTCCCTAAATAAAAAAAAATGGCCTTTCGGTACAAAGAAATCCACCTATTTATCATAGAAAAATTAAGTATAATGTTATAATTAAAAAGAAATATATAAAAACACACATGGATATCGTAAACATATTATACCAAAACGTGGAAGCCATCCGTCCAGTGATTTTTTAGACAATTAATTCCGAACAAACCAACAGTTACATTTATATATATATATATATATATATATATATATATATATATATATGTATGTCCTTATCGTTTTGTAAATCGCCACTTGTTCTCGTCTCCTCTTACCAACAGCGACTATAATTCATTCCTCGCATTGTGACAGCCTTCTAAATTTCTTTTACATACCTATCCCACACAATGCTTCAAGAAAACTACATATCAATCCTATATATATGTATATGCATATATATATATATATATATATATATATATATATATATATATATATATATATATATATATATATATTTTAAATGTTGTTTACTAAACTTTTCAGTCAGTTTTTACGACATGAAACTTAATATATAGGGCATTCAAACCCATGCGAAACTTTATATTTGGGCTTTAGCATGGGAAAATCGGTGCAAAAATGTGAAAATTAAAAAAATGAACTTTGCTAGGTGAGAGTTGAATGACGGCATTACGAATATGCATGCATAACGTAAAAGCTATTGGTTCATGTTTTAATTTTTAGCTTTGCAGTAAATATGTCTTCATAGCTCAGGCATGTACATCGTAAGCTAAACGTTTTGGTTTCAATTCTCGGTGGTGGCGCACAAGTCATTTTTTTAAAACTTTTTAAATCATTACTGTATATTGGGTCCAATATAATATAATACAAAATCTGCATTAATCAAAATATCATATTTAAGCGTATTTTACAACTGGGCAAATCCGGATTGCCTGCTAGTATATCTATAAAAGTGAAATTGTCTTCGTGTGTGCGTGCACATTTCTCTACCAAACTACTCCGTCAATTTTCAGTCTACAGTCTCTAGATTTGATTAAGGGGTTGGGAGATTTGAGAAAATATTTTTACTTGGTTTTCAGCCAGAAATCTGGCTGTTCAGGGAGTCAAAGTTCAACGATTTGACCTTTGAAAACTCTACCAAACTCCTCCGCTAATTTTGGGTCTAAACACTTTCAATTTTAGATGTAGGTTCCTTGAAGATGAATCAAATTTTGATTTAAGCCCAATGCAATTAAGGGGTCAAAATTATTAAAAAAAATTGACATCTGCGGCGTCTACCAAATTACTTAAAATCTACTCAGACAAAGGGCAAGCTTTTTTCTCGGTTTCTGGCTGAAAATGTGACTGCCAAGGTGTCAAAATTTAAAAGATTTGACATTTACGGTCTTTAGCAAACTATTTGGGTCTAAACATTTGAAACTTTATGTAAAAGGTATTCATACATGCAGCAAACGTTTTTATCAGTTTTGGGGGGATAATTTGGCTGCCAAGAGATCAAAGTTGAAAGAGTTGACCGTTGCAGACTCTAACAAACTCTTCTCCCAATTTTGGGTCTAAACACTTGAAATTTTGGATGTAGGTAGGTTACCTTGACATGAGTCAAACTTTTTAATATATATATATATATATATATATATATATATATATATATATATATCAGCATATTTGTAGCAAATAAGACAATTCTCATAATTAGCAATATCACAACTATTTCCGCCATCTCTCATATAAACTATGCATAACATCCACATACAAGGTTTCACTTTCAAGGCAAATCTGGGAATCTAACGCGAAGCTACCTACCACAAAGATCAGTAAATCATCAAAACGACGTAACAAACATTCTTCAGCATCCGCCCATGTCACCGCATCACCCAGTACTCGGCAAAAGCCAAATATGAAACGGGGGGGAAGATTATCCATCCATTTGGAAACTTCCTTTCCTCTACGGAGCTAATCCCGTTTGCATCCAATGTTATCCGGGGGACATTTTAACTGCCATT
>NC_136526.1:18282364-18284864 GCF_053919585.1 Euprymna scolopes | reverse complement strand
TCCTCATTGTTTTGATGATATAATAAAGAATGATACATTACTTTTATTCCTCATCTTTCATTTATTTTTTATTGCCGGATGTGAGGGAACCGGGAATTGCCTGCCGTAAAATACGCTTAAATATATTTTAATTCATGGAGATTTTGTATTTATTATTACCGAATCAATCTTCTGTCGAATATTATATTGTACCACATTAGCACACCCTCTAATTATTGTGTCGAACGGCTTGGGAGTATTTTTTCGACTACCATAAGAAAAAAATTGAGGTAAGACTTCCATTTCGAGTCTCAATTCTAGGAGCTTATCAAAGCAAGAGGGTTTCATAACTAGAACGTCATCCATTTTACCTGAGAAATAGTAGGCATCAGAGCGTTGGGGGTGAAAGGAGGAAACAGGTGATCTATTTAGCCAATCACCCCCACCTTTCCAAAAAAAAGTCTAGAAGTAATGTTATTACCTTAGATTTCATATTTTCCAAGTCGAAGTTGTCTCGCCCTGACCCTCACGGTATCACTACTCCTCTCAACCGTCTGTTTATCTTTCAAATGAATGCAAGTTGGACAAACTTGCTGTCCACTAAATGTCCATTTATCACTTAACGGACAGAGAATGTTTGCATTAAACTCTATTCAGCAGGGAAGACGACGAGTTGCTACATCAGATGCAAAACGTCTCTTAATTTTTAACGTTGCAGACAGGCAGACAAGCGGCTATTTCCATAGCAACGACAAATTGCTTACCTTGTGGCTGGCAAGGGTGTAGGAGTTGCCATCAAAAGACACGGGCAAAAATAGCAATATTTTTATATTAAAGGTTCCCTTATCAAGACCAAAAGTCACTCGAGGATAAGCGTAAGATCTTCAAACAGGATTAAGAACTGCAGTTAATTTATAGGACAATCTGAAAGGCTAGTCGGGAAAAATTCAAAGAATATGTAATTCATATGATATCAGGACAGTATTCCGAAGCGACTCAACTCTCTGAAAGCATCCTGTGTTAGTCAAGCCTCTTAAAGAAAGAAAAAAAAAACTGCACACTCTTTAACCCATATCCTCAAGTGGCATCTGCGCCTTGATAATTGGTTATGCCTAGGTAAAAAAACCAAAAAAAAACCTTGAAATAGAAAATTTCGTTGAGCTCAGTCTTGAATCAGGCCGTCATTTAATATTTTGTGAATGCTCATCTCTAATACTCGCATGGATCAGGGAAAACTACAGGATAATTCAATTAAGCGAGAAAAATGCATGTATAATTAGAGACGAAAAATATCAACCATAACGGCAATATTAATGTATGGGAAGGGGGGGGGAGAGCAAATCATATGCAAATGGAAACACAATGCTAATGGTCGCTGGCAAGATGACCACAAAGAGATCAAAACACAAAATGACCCAGCCTGACATGAGAATGAGGCGAAAAGAAGAGAAAACTCTTTGTCTTGAAAGATTCACGTGAAAGCCATCATTGAAAAAAAAAACGACGGACAATACGGAGCATCACAATTCTAAATGGCGTTTTATGGGGTTTTTTAAAAGCATATCTTCATTATTAATGTAGTTGGCAAAATACACGTCTAACCGTGTTTTGCGGAGAAAATAAAGACAGGGAAAAAAAGAATAATGATGGCTGTATATATATAGATACTAGCGGAGGTACCTGGCGTTGCCCGGGTGTTCGGAGTTGTAAAAGAAAACAAAAGTGTTAGTAGGGAGGAAAGCTTGAACCCGTGACGAACCCAAAGGCAAAAAAGTGTGAAAAAAAAAAAAAAAACGTGAACTATTACCGCTACACTACGAAGCCATAGGAAGTAAAAAGCGTTCAAATTTAGCGATGTCAATGAAAATGTTGACTTATTAACAACTGCAGAAACGAACGTTGGCTGAAGGCCAGTTCATCTTTCCGCCGTTTCATTTATTTGTTTACCCACGATGTTGGGGAAACCAGGCTCCCCCTGAAAAATGGGAGCTCTCAAATGAATAGCAATTGTCTGATTTGAAGGGTCGAAAGCCAGTGAGCTGATATTATTCGATTCAGTTTCGCTTTTATACGAAAAATACAAAAAAAAAAACGCGAGAGGATGGAATAGTGTGAATTTTATAAACGTCGATCAAAATAAATCTAAAGACGACTTCCTTTAACAAATCGTCGATATTATGATCTAGGGAGCATATAAAAAGTTCTAAAGAATAGGAGAACCCCGGCGAAAAAAGCCTTTGCTGGACACACAAAAACGTGCGCGGCCGTCAAGCACTGTAAATAGCAATGGTCAAATTTATAAATAAATAGATATTTGAGGATGTCGTCCATGGGCACAGATCCCATGAACCAGAAGGTAGAACTGTCAACTCTCAACTTAATAGTTGTAGGTTCGAACTTTGGTTTGGGATAGATGTTAGTTTAGCCATACTGAAGATCTGTGATACAGCGAAACAGTCTGTCTCTGGATGACTAATATATATATATATATATATATATATATATATATATATATATATAT
>NC_136526.1:18222364-18277364 GCF_053919585.1 Euprymna scolopes | reverse complement strand
ATTTTTAAGATCTGATTCTTTTCGATTTTCGATACTTATCGGATGAATTTCTGTACAAAACATATCGAAGAACACTGTCACACATATAAATTACTATTGTGTGAAATTTGCAAATGATAGGCTCAGCCGTTTCGGATTCTATGAGGAAGGAATTCACACACACATACAAAGCGACTTTTATATAATAATGGGTTTATATATATATATATATATATATATATATATATATATATATATATATAGTTATCCACAGACAGTACTGTTTCGTTGTATCACAACTCATCAGTGCGGGTAGACTAGTACCTTTCTCCAGCCAGGGATTGAATCTACGATCATCGCAGGATCGGCAGTTCTAACCACTGGCATATTGGGTCGGTGCTCGCAAATGACCTCTTCAAATATTCATTAAATAAACATAGGCCCACCACGTTTACGGTATTATAGCTGATTGTTTATTTACAAACAAGGAAACAGCGAGTCTCGTTTTATAGCTAATTAAGTAGCTCGTGAGATACATGTAAAAAGTGCTCTTTCCAAAGGGGGGCCCTTAAAATATATAGTCATCCACACACACACACACACACACACACATATATATATATATATATGTTATGAAATTAGTACATTTTGGTATCATTTTTCTCTTATGTATGTTTCATTGAATAGCAGGGATAATTCTTGTTTTTTTCTCATGCGATCTATTTTTTTCCATCGGGCATGCTAATGTTCGAACGTTCTGTTCGCATGTAAAAAAAAAAAATGCCGTAGTCACGAACGTTTTCAACTTCCATGAGTCGTTCTCAGTAGGGTAATGAACAGAACTCGCGTTTGGTGAATTTATTAAAAAGTCGATTAAACTTGTTTAAAATCATTAAAAGCACTTAAGCGTGCCATTCCCTGATTGATGGTTTAGTTTGTTCATATGAATGAGTAAGGCTTGAACGATTGGGAGGCGCAGATTACAATGTGAGTCGGCTAAAATGGCGGTGTATTTAATTAATATGACCCTAAATTTGTTTTGGAAGGATGTTACGTGCCGTATTAATTAATATGGCCCTAAATTCGTTTTTCGAGGGATGCAATGTGCTGCATTAATTAATATGGTCCTAAATTCGTTTTAGGGGATGTTATGTGCTGCATTGATTAATATGGTCCTAAATTCATTTGTGGGGATACGATGTGCTGTATAAATTAATATGGCCCTAAATTCGTTTTGCGATGGATACGATGTGCTGCATTAATTAATATGGTCCTAAATTCGTTTTAGGGGATTTTATGTGCTGCAAATAGTTTAAAACGGTTTTAATCGACTTCTTCAATCAATTCACCAAACGCAATTTGGAATTCATCACTCGCCTGAAGACAACCCATGGAAGTCGAAAACGTTTGCGACTATGGCAATTTCTTTTTACACTCAAACAGAACATTCGAACATTGACCCGCCAAAAGGAAAAAAAAAATGGATTGCAAGAGAAACAAACAGGAATCATCCCTGCTATTTAACGAAACATGTGTAAGCGTTATGAAAATATATATGGTAGTTAAGTTATACAGTATTTTCCGCATTTCATCCTCGCAAGGACTCATCGAGGATCAAACACGGGAAATTCTGTGTAGCTTAATTGCCATATATATTTTCATAACTTACGACACCACTCTACTCGCGTATTGAGCACTGTTGAAGCACATCTCTTTATAAAAGTTTATGTGGATCCATGTATTAAAATATGGTTGCATATAAGTGACCTTGTGTGTCTGTCTGGCTGAAGAACGATCTCTACCAAACTCTACTTTAATTTTTGGTCTACAAACTTTAAACTTGGCATCTAGAACATTAAACTCGATTTGGTCTTTAGCCGATAAAAATAGCTGCAAAGGATCAAGACTAAAAAAATTGAAACTAGGCAGGCGTAAGCCGATGTAAAGTGCTCTTCTACGCATGCGCAAATATACAATCATATGTTAAAGTCGGTTAAATTTTATGTTTTTTTTTGGTCTGACGATAGCTCAAAAGGTAACAACCAAGGCTGAAGCGCTAAATATTCAGGTTTCGATTCTAGCTGATTCTTATATAATGACTTGAATTAAAGTTTAAAATGAAAACGTCAAGTATCATGGTTCAATTGTGCTCTAAACGGAAACATTCATTTCGAACGCGCCCTTATCTTATCAAAGAACTTACTGTTGATTTTATATGCTGGGCCTTTTTGCTTGTGCGGTAATAAAACTTCCCGAATCTATTCGTACTGGTAGGCTGTATAAGCTGTTAACTTGGTAAAAAATTAAACTTTCTTTTCAATCGGATTTTTTCAATTATTGATTTTTGATACTTATCGGAGGCATTCCGATACAAAACCTATCCAATAACTCTCCCAGACACATCAAATACATTTGTGAGAAATTTCCAAAAAAAATCGGCCCAGTCGTTTCGAAGTCCATAGGGAACGAACTCACACGCACACACAAAATACCTTTTATATATAACTAGCCTGGGTGCTCGGCGTTGCCAGAGTGTTTGGAGGTGTGTGTTGAGAAAAAAAAAAAAAAAAAAAAAAAGAAAGTGGTAGTAGGCAGGCTCCAAGGAGGAAAAGAACGTGAAAAAAAGTGACGTCTTTGCTGTTGCGCCAAACCGGAAGTGGCAAAGGTTTAAATTAAGGCTAGTTAATCGAAAAATTAAATAAAAAATATTTCGAAAATATCAACAAAAAATACGACCCCTTCCTGCAGAAAAATGCCCAGTTAGGGGTGAAGGAAGTAATGTTTTTATCCAATTTTTTGATATTTGTCGTCCGAAGGATCGAACTTCAAAACGATACCGATCTCATGAAAATCCGTCGCCTTTGTCGAAAGTTTTAGGCATACATACATACATACATACATACATACATACATACAGGTGAGATTTATATTACAGAGATAACATATGCAAACACGAAGCAATAACTTATATACCAGAGGAACAGCCGAAATTCCATATAAAAGCAATGTTTCTCCGATTCATTTCTGTGTAAGAATTAAAAATGTCCTCAAATATCTTACGCACCTATCTTCAAAATATTTTACTGCTCACAAAATATTTTCTGTCGGTTTTAATCCGAAATTACCTGAGTCAGCACTCAGCGGAAGTCTTCTTGCACAGCGGCCAATAATACCCCACACACTCATTAAATAGCGATCAATCATCCCTCCCACCCTCTAGCGTCCCTCCATCGACCATACACCAGAGAATTAGAATCACCTAGTGCCCCTGTCAAACGATGTTGACATCGCTCACACACCCTAACCCTCCATCTTCACCAATAAATTTTCTCGGTTAGCACCAAAGTGGACCTTCTGATCTGGACTTTGTGGAAACAAGTCAGACAACAAACACCTCCGACCGGGAAACCTCACGGGAGGGTTTAATTTGACAAAACACAATAAATAGATTGGAAATAGGAAATTGTAAGTATAAAACACAAAAAGAGAGATGATATCAAAGCCGATTGAAATACACATTCACACACACACATATATATATATGTATATGTGTGTGTATATATATATATATGTATATGTGTATGTATATATATATATATATATATATATATGTATATGTGCATATGTATATGTGTATATATATATGTATATGTGTATATATATATGTATATATATATATGTATATGTGTATATATATATATGTATGTGTGTATTTTGAGGTTTTGAGAGTTGAGCACGCCACTATAAAGCGAGCCTTACGAAAGCGAGAGGATACAGAGGACTTTGATCTCGACCCCGCGTACTCGTGCGGGATATGCGGCAGGGTGTGCCTGTCAAAGGCAGGCCTCAAGAGTCATGGAACTACGCACGCGGGACATGAACTGGGAGCACGGGAGGGAGGGGGGGGCGGTCACCAACAAGGTTATCCTGCAGAATATGCGGCAAACTGTGCAGGCCGGGTGGAGCTATGTGGAATTATATGCGGACTCACTCACACGCCATCGTATCGTGAGGGTTGGCCGTCTTCTGTAAAGAAGTGGCAGTCACCATATGTGTGTATATATATATGTATTTATATATATGTATATGTGTGTATATATATGTGTATATATATATATATGTGTATATATATATATATGTATATGTGTGTATATATATGTATATGTGTATACATATATGTATATGTGTGTATATATATATGTATATGTGTATATATATATGTATATGTGTGTATATATATGTATATGTGTGTGTGTATATATATATATGTATATGTGTGTATATATATGTATATGTGTGTGTATATATGTATATGTGTGTGTGTATATATATATATATATATATATATATATATATATATATATATATATATATATATATATATTACCAGGCCGCTTAGCGTTGCCCGGTCGTAAAATACTAGGTACGGGCAAAAATGAACGAATAAAGGTCGGGGGGACCTAGTTTTGAAAGCCGATTTATCATAATTTTTTTGTTGGTTTCCGACTACTTTTTGATTGTATTTGAACGATTAGAGATTAAAGTTAATTTCCAAAAGGAAAAAAATATATTTGTACACGCGAAAAAACAAAAAAATTGTACACGTGAAAAAAATAATTTTTACACGTAAAAAAAAAATTTGTACACGTAAAAAAATATTTGTACACGTGAAAAAAATATTTGTACACATGGAAAAAATTGTACATGTGAAAAAAATAATTGTGCATGTGAAAAAAAAATTGTACACGTGAAAAAAAATTGTACATGTGAAAAAAAATTGTACATGTGAAAATATGTACATGTGAAAAAAATATTTGTACACGTGAAAAAATAATTTGTACACGTAAAAAAAATTTGTACACGTAAAAAAAATATTTGTACACGTAAAAAAAGATTGTACACGTGAAAAAAAATTGTACACGTGAAAAAAAAATTGTACATGTGAAAAAAAAATTGTACATGTGAAAAAAAAAGTAATGAAAAATTTTGCAGTTAAATAAATTCATTGTAAAAATTTTTTTAAAAAGGATAAATATTAGTTTTCTGGGTCTATTTCAAAGATAATTAGTAAAGTCAAATCCTAAGATATTGAATAAAATACAAAAGAAAAACACCTTGTTTGTACAAAAAAAAATAGCTTAATCACCCCCCCCCCAAGTGAGTAATTCTGCTGTTCGCAAAATCGCTACAAATAAAGTTTTGTAAACACGATTATACGGAAGCCCAACTTTACAGCCAATCGAAACGCTGTTTCAAAATGAAGTTATGATATTAACAGGAGGTAGGGTACCAGTTTTCTTTTTGTCCCCAGATATGCATCCGTACATTCCTATCCTGAACGTTTTTATCATTTTCATCATTTTTTTTAATTTAATTATTTTATTATGTTCCAGTTTTTACATTAAATTTAAAAAAAAATATTTTTCAAGATTATACAAAAATTATGTTACGTCAAAAGTTTCACATTCATGCGAGCAAAGAAATTATTAAAATCTTACATATAAAAATTATGCGAAATCTGTAATTAAAAAAAAAAAAAAGAAATATTCTTGCTATTATAATTTTTTTGTGTGAAAATATTAAATAGACAATGCTTAATTCAATGGTAATATCGGTAGTTTTTCTTCGAGTTATATCGAATTCATTAATACGGACGTTAGTGACGTTTTTCGTAATGTTCCTATAAAAATTAATTTTTAAAAAATTGTTATAATTTACGATGCTTTATTTTCATAAAAAAAGCAAAAATAAATTCATGCATTCTTTTTTGTACTACAGAAAACCATAACTTTAGTAAAGGTATTTTTGTTTAAATAAATAAAATAATACATTTCAATTAAGATTTTAATAAAAATAATGGGTGTATTATATTCCGTGATCATTGTTTTATAAATACTGAAAAGTTCATTAAAATTGGCTAATTTTCTGATTTTTGGTGAATTCTTAATTAAAGGGAGGAGTCAAAATATTTATACATTTTGAGCATCGGCATTCATTTTGCACGTACCTATAAAATACGCATAAATATTATATTTTAATTAATGCAGGATTCTTATTTATTATAAACAGAAATACCGTAGGTTTTAAAGGTAACGTTAAATTCTTTAAAAAAAAAATGAAGTAAAAAAAAATACGGAAAGAAACTGAGACATGTGCACGCGAGACAGTGAACCACTACGATAACCATTAGGCCAATTTTACACGACTTAAAAATGTTTTCAAACCTACTTATTCTTAAAATAATCTGTCATATGAACGATTAACGCATGCGCATTCGTGAAACAGTGGACAAACGGATTAAAATCCGATGACCTCTCATATCCCCGATTTTTCAATTTTTAACCCTTAGCATGCCTTTTTTCCTGATGAGAACGGATTAAAACGTTCCCATGTCTGAATACCCTATATACCAAATTTCAAGTTTGTAGATGAAAAAATCGTTGAGTATATACTTATGCACGCCTGTTTATAGATATATAGATAAGATACCTTTATGTGCATCTGTGTGTATGAGTTCGTTCAATATGGACTTGGAAACACCTGAGCCAATTTTTTCTTATTTTGAAATTTCACACAAATGTTCTTTACGTGTCTGGAGTGTTCTAAGATAGGTTTTGTATCGGAATGCCCCCGATACATATCGACAATCGAAAAAAAATTGATTAAACATGGAACAGTCCGATTTATACTAATGTTAACACCCTTATACAGCTTAACATCACAAGTATATTCAAGAAGTTTTATTACAGCCTAGGCAGAAGGGCGTATAAAATGAACAATAGTTTCTTTTATAAGACAGGGGCGCGTTCGGAATGAATGTGTTTGTTTAGAACACAATACGTGACTTTTACATTATCAACTTTAATTCAAATCATTATATAAGAATAATTTTATAAAGATCAACGTAACTACTTGGCCTTCGGGACAAGATAAAAAAAAAAAAAAAAAAAAAAAATGCATACACAAACACACAGACAACTGTTTTTAAATTGTAAATATGTTTTTGATACGCTTAAACGCTGGGGATTTATTAGTTTGATTAAGATCCATAGAGTGAATGAGGTATTTTGGTAAATGTTGCCAGTCAAGAGTAAGACTCCAAAGTCTACATGTATTACTTTTAATCACTTTAGTCACAAAGACCCTGAACCCTTCCCCTTCCCAATTTCTTGTAGGGCCTTGTGCCTAATTTTGTTGTTTAAAAATCTTTTGTTTTTTACTGAATTGTATTTTCAAAATTTTAAAAGCAATAAAATATATAAACAAGATCAAAGTGTAGTATCTGTTCTTCAGATGCTGCACTTCAATTTCTTGTTCTCTGTCAGTGGAGGAGAAATCCTTCACGACTGAGACAATTTTTATTTTTTGTACCTTTTCTCCACGTTAAAAAACGACCCTGGTGTCTAACTCTGTCCCGTGGGGAGGCATTGTAAATAGGAACAGTAGGTTCTCCATAGTGTGTGTTTTTCATACACGTCGAATACATACTAGCATGTTGACATACCGGTTGTCGCTAAATCACCGAAGTTAAGCAACGGTGAGTCTGGCCAGTACCAGATGTGTGTCATTTTAGGAATACTAGGCGCTGTATGGACGTCGACACTTCCGGTAGTTCTTGCATCTTGTTTGGCCTGCAGCTGTCTTGACCATGTCATGCCGCTGGATGAGGTCAGCCTTGAGACGAGAGGATGAGACTGACTCTATGCAAACCAGCTTCACTTGAAAAACAAACCCTTACCGCACGTCATCCATCATCACTAGGATGATCAGATGGTCTTGATCCTTGCATCGGGCAAACTCTCATACATACTCGCAGAGATACTCAGCATTGTTCGAGTGAAAGACAGCATAAAATACAGTAGGGTAGATAATGATTCTTTTTTTTTTTTTTTTTTTTAGCAAACTCCACCACTGTATTTTTCAGAAGAAAAACAATAGGCTCTTGAAACCAACGCTAATCTAAGATCAGGGAAAGCAATATAAAAATCAATCAATAAATCAATAAATATGGGGATGTAATACAAAGAAAAGGGGTGACAATACAAAAACCACGCGGTGGAAATAAAATACAAAAAGCAATAGGGGTGTCAATACGGAAAAAATGTGATTGCAAAACGGAAAAAAAAATTGGATTGCAATACGAAAAAACGAGATTGGACGGTAATAATAAGAAAAAAAAAAAAAAACGATGGAGGAACAAAGAAAACGATGTTGAAATACAAAAAAAAAAGGGGGATTAAAAAACAACAAAAAATGGGGTGGCAATACGAAAAAAAAAAAGGGGGTATTGCAATACGAAGGAAATGAGATAGCAATAAGGAAAAATGGGACGGTAATACCAAAAAGAAACGTGGTGAGAATACACAAAATAGGATTAGAATACGAAAATAATGGAATTGCAATACAAAAAAATAAATAAATAAATAAAAATAAAAACGGGTGCGAATGCAAGAAAAACAAAAATAAAACACTGGTATTACAATACGAAAAAATGGGACAGCAATACAAAAAAATATGGATGGCAATACAAAAAATAGGGTGCAAATACACGAAAAAAATAGTGTTAATCCAAAAAAAAAAAAAAATGAGGTGACTATACGATAGAAATAATGTTTCAATACGAAAAAATGGGACCACAATACTGAAAGGGGGGGGGGGCAATTTAAAAAAAAAATGCGATGGTAATCCGAAAAAGTTATGAGTGTCAACGCACAAATATAGGCGGATACAAAAAAATAGGGTGGCAATACGAAAATAATAATGGAAGTTGGTGGGTGTGTGCACTCTAAAAGTGCTTCTGTTGATGCTTAAAAAAGGAACATATTTGACATTGACAAATATGATAACTTACAGACATTTTTTTTCTAAATCGGAATGGCCACTCGAAGCAGACAAAGTCATGTTAATTAAGAAAAAGTAGAAAATAAAGAATTTCCTGTTCTAATGTCGACTAGACTTTCTGGAAACAAGTTTTTATTTTACTCTGGGGATGATTTTAATTTGCACTTAAGCAACGAAAATATTTATCGAGAGTGGTTGCCTTAGCAACAGTGGGTACCTTTATTAGTCATTGTTAAGCAACCAATTATTCCCTGATGGTTAAACTCAACTTAGTGTATGGGAATAATATATAGTTGTCCACAAAGAAAAGTAGACTGGCGAGCAGAAATATAAACCACTAAGCGTTTCTACTCGGCGTTGCCCGGAACAGATTAAAATCATTTTTGGTTTCAATTGTTATTTGTTAATTTGTTTTATGCAAATAAATAAATAAATAAATGAATAAATAAATAAAAATAAAATAAAATAAATAAAAAAAACGGGAAAACATTTGATAAAGATATTGGCCGAGAATATCTACTCCTCTAAGGGAAATTTATAGAACACAGTCTACAAACAAGAGTTAAGTAATTTCCATTAAGCAAATAGTCATGCTTGTGATAGCATATACGGCTTCGTTAAGTCTTATCCGACTATGGATAAACACTGAAGGGTGCCTGAACGTGAAATTAATGTGGCAAAAGTTGCACAATCTACAACCGCACTTCTCCTGAATCGCCATAGTTTTAGTTCCAGTTGCAAGTATATATAAGTTATTTTTATTTTTTTACATAGGCATCACAACTTACCAACGCCCAGCGGCCACTCGAGGATAAGGGTTAAAGAGTGCACAGTAGTCAATTGGACAATATAGTTATCGTTAGTAATGGAAATTTGGTAAATGTGTTAACTTAAGTGGAACGGCTCATCAAGAACTTGTTTATGTTGGACTTGAAGACAACCATATTGTAGTCAGCTGGAAAACAGGACAACGGAAGACAGTTCCACGTGCGTGCAGTTCTAAGAAAGAAACTTTGTTCATGGAATCTACGTTTCGGTTTGGGCACAGATAAAGAGTGGGGGAAATTATTGATAGTGTTTATAGCTAGACGAGTGTTTCTCATGAAAGTTTTGCGAGGGGGGTATAGATTGGTGCTCAGACGAGCACTTGCCATGAAAATAACGATAAAGCAGAGACAGGCTCGCAACATCTTTTCTGTGAGAAAGAGGTTGCAGGGAAGAGAAAAAGGCATCCTCTACGAGGCTACGAAGTCTATTTTGAACTCTATCAAGGCAGGATAAGTCTTTTCTAGCAGCTCCTGCCAAGATGTGGCAACAGAACACCATCCTTGGACGTGTCTGGCTCTTATATAGATAGAAAACTGCATCAGCAGTGAGATATCTACTGGAGCGATAGCAGGATCCCACCATTTTTTCAGCGACCTTGGCAACGGAATTGATGTATGTGTTCCATTTCAGATCAGGAGTAAAGGTTAAGCCCAGAAGCTTGTCAAAACATGAAGCCTCTCCATGATGAGAGCCACTCATTTCAATTGATGTCAGATGGGGATCAGAGCATTGATGACGTAAAGATAGAAGCTTGGTTTTAGATGAATTAAAAGTAACCAGTCACCCCTTTCCCCATTGTCTAGACCAGAGGAGAGAGAATCAGAGAGAACTCGGTCGTTTATGGTCTTTGATGTGCTTGAAATATAAAAATAAAATATAAAATACAAAAATAACATCGTTTTTATGCTTCAAAAAAAAACCTTATGACCTTGAAATCACTATTCTAGGAGCATGCGTGGAGTTTAAACATCATATCCATAAGAAAACTTTCCCCAAAGGTGTAATATATTAAAATCTATTAGCCAGTGTGTTGAATAGTGCGGGTGCATATTCTGAACCGTATCTCAGTGTGTAAATATATTTCAAGGTGTATATCTTCGAGTGTATATATCCAGACTGTATATATCGTCGTGTGTATATTGCTGTTGACAGATGACGGGGATACAGTCATAACAAGTGAATGAGACATTTAAATATCATGTTACACAGAACGGGACGTTGTTTATATAGCAGCGTAAACGGTGCGGACGGGTGCGATAATTTTAATTAATACGGAGCTGGGAGAAACATTTGTACAGTCTTTTAACTCATAAGAAGGGAGATAGTTCTTTATGATGATAGGGACAGGCCGGTAACACTTGAAGAGTGCTGTACAACGTTCAATTCGGATGATAGACAAAAACGTTTACCTTTCTTTGTTGGAATAAAGACAAGAAGACAAACAGTTTGCAAATATAAATGATGACCCTTTTATTCTACCATCTTCTTGATTGATTAATCAGGAATTCAAGCTCTTATGATTACATAGTCTCATTTTCCCCCATTTCGCCTCCAAGAGGCATCAGCTCTCAGTCTAACCGACTCGACTCTCACGGAGTCTCTTCTAAGTCTTCTCTTCTTACTGACTCTTTCTTTATGCCGTCAAAAGCGACAACGCGATTCCTTCACGTGCTCAAATTACACGTCCCCTAATTACGTTTGGTAATAAAGAAACACCTAAATGAATTATTTCATTAATTTATTATTATATTATTTAATCATTATTTCAAACTTGTATTGTCCATCATTTAACTGACATATTTAATATACAGTTATTTCTAAAACAATGAACAATTGCTACATTCCTAAATTGAATATTTATTATCTTTTCTTTTTAACTCTTGCGTACTGGGTTCGATTCTATCCTTTTCCAAATATCATTTTCATATTATCTATTTAATTACTGGGCCCGTCCCCAGTAATTAAATAGATAAGTATATATATATATATATATATATACATATATATATATATATATATATATATAATTATTACTATAGTAATTTTTAAATTCCCACAAATACTAGTGTTTCATCCTCTCTCTCTCTCTCTCTCTCTATATATATATATATATATATATATATATATATATATAACTATTACAATACTCTATATAATTATAACACTCAAATGACCTTGTAACGAGTATTGTAACCCCACATCCGGTTAACGACTTCTGGTTGCGCATGCGTGCATAAACATAGGCCAATAACAGCGTACACAAATAAACACAAATCGCTACTTTTGCAGAATTTGACCTGCGCACTGAAATATTAACGTTATTATTTAGAAATTATTGTTTTACATGGGAAGGATGGGGATATATTACAACTACACTGTCGCAATTTTCTTACAAATAAATCAACTTTAACCCGTTGACAACCATAAGAACAATTTACAACGGTGATTTCACCACCGCCTTCCTTTTTTAAAATGTATTCTCCATTTTTTAATACACCATTCTTAAAAAACATTCATTCATACATTTTCTTCTACACTACCAACATAAATAAATAACCCCGAAAATATTTTTTAATATACGTTACAAATAAATAATCAACGCGACAATAAAACATGTTGCCTTACCATGTACGTTTTCAGCGTCCCAATTATCCAAATAAACAATTGTTAATACTTTCTGCTTTTTTTTTACATCGTTTATTTTCGTATTACTTTTAAGTTATTTTAACGCAATTTTCTTACAAATAAATCTACTTTAACCCGTTGACAACCATAAGAGCATTTAACAACGGCGATTTACCCACCGCCTTCCTTTTTTTAGAAATTTCTTCTCCATTTTTTAATACACCTTTCTTAAAAATATATTTATACATTTTCTTCTACACTACCAACATAAATAATCCCGAAAATGTTTTTTTTAATTTGCGTTACAAATAAATAATCAGCGCGACAATAAAACGTATTGTTTTACTGTGTGTGTCCCAATTCTTTTTTTTTTCTTCGCGTTTAAATTATCCAAATAAACAATTGTTAATACTTTCTGCCTTTTTTACATCGTTTATTTCTGTATTATGTTTAAGTTATTTTAACGCAATTTTCTTACAAATCAATCTATTTTAACCCGTTGACAAACATAAGGGTATTTACCCACCGCCTTCATTATTTTTACATTTGTTTCTCCATTTTTTAATAGACTTAGAAACTTTTTTTTTATCTACACTCTTAACATAAATAAATAAATCCGAAAACATTTTTAAAAAAGTTACATTTTATTTTCATTTTCTATTTAAAAAGCTATTCTTAACATGGGGTGAGTGTCTTTAACTATTCTGTACTTTCAACTAACAATTTCATTTAAAAAAGATCTATCAAAATTTGAATTTAACTTTAAGTACATGTACATACTGCAGTATGCCAAACCACTTATAATTCAATGGCTGTAAGTTTTGTTCTTTTTTAAATAAACAATTATAAACAGAACGACTCATAGAAATCTTTCTATATTCTTTTTTCATTTTACTATACTTTCATTGAAATGTTTCTGTTGTATCACAAAAAAAAAAAAACTATTTTCTTTACGTCACAAGTGTCACGCTCATACATTAATTCCATAGCTAATGTAACATACTGACCCAACGGGGCACGAGTAGTCTAGCAATTTTAAATACCTACAGATACTAGTGTTTCAGTGTTTCCTCCTTTCAGGAATCATCAGTGCAGGGTGTAATGGTTGCTGTCGGTCAGGAGATTCGAACCCGGCCATGAAGCCATCTCTGGCTCCATTAGCAAGGAACAACCCACACGGCCAACTTTAATTCATACCAGCTGGTGATGATGATGATGGTCAGGGATTTAAGCCTTTACGATTACATTGTCCTATGTTCCCCCACCCTCGTCTCCAAGAGGGCGTCAGCTCACAGTCTGACCGACTCGACTCTCTCTCTCTCTCTTCTCTGGGTCTCTGGCTCTGCCTGTTTCCGACTGTCAAACTGACGCGACCCATCTCAATATATTGGAATCCCCCCTTCTTTATGATGCCAGGGGCGTGGTCCTTTGCGTGTTTAAATTAGCATGCGCCTAATCACGTTTTGTTAACAAAGAAATTTCTAAATGAATTGTTTCATTTCTAAGATATTCATATTAAAATCTAACCTATTTTGTTAATCATTATTTTCAGCTTTGTATTGTACATTCTTTTAACTGACATTTTTAATAACAGTTATTGCTAAAATCTAATTTATTATTCGACAAGGAATACAAAAATTATAAGTCTTGTATCCCTTGTCGAATAATAAATTTGTTGTAAATATTTTAATTTACTGAATTTAATTCCAAATTTTCATCTATAGTATTGCTCTATCTTGTATATTGAGCTTCTTTATCTAATGACGGTTGTCTTTTATATATTGATACTCATATTAATATACTATTAAATTTTACAGCATTATGCAAGCTGTAATCTGAAAGTATTCCTACATTTAAGTATATTATATATATATATATATATATATATATATATATATATATATATATATATATTTAACAGTAATCTACGGACATGCATGTTTCGGGGCTCTACCCCTCTTCAGCGTAGCTTGATTGTTTCTGCTAACGCCAAAAACTCAAGGGAGTTGAGGGGAGGGAGAAAAATGTGCAAATATGGCTTCGTAAATAATTCTCTTTTCCAGCAGGAAATGTAGAGCCCCGAAACATGCATGTCCGTAGATTATCGTTTTCGAAAAATAATAAATAAATAATAAAAATGTTATTTGTTTACGTCCAAATAAAAAATGGGCAAATTTCTAAAACAAAACAAAAAAACACCCGATCTCCAAGGTGGAAATGCTAACCTTAATATCGTTTGAAAATCAATAACAAAATCTACGTATATATATATATATATATATATATATATATATATATATATCTACGTATATACATATCTATATATATATGTATATATATACATATATACGTGTATATATACATATATACGTATATATATATATATATACATATATACGTATATATATATATGTAGATATATATCTACGTATATATCTACGTGTGTATATATATATACGTACATATATATATACACATATATATACACACACACATATACATATATATATATCTTCGTATAAATATATATATATATATATCTCCGTGTATATATATATCTACGTATATATATATATATATATCTACATATATATATATCTATCTACGTATATATATATGTATATATATATCTATGTATATGTATATACATATCTATATATATATCTACGTATATATATATGTATATATATCTACGTATATATATGTATATATATCTATATATATATACGTATATATATCTACGTATATATATGCATATATATATATGTATATACGTATATATATATATATATCTACGTGTATATATATAAATATCTACGTATATATATACGTATATATATATCTACGTGTATATATATATATAAATATCTACGTATATATATATATCTACGTATATATATATATATCTACGTATATATATCTATATCTACGTATATAAATATATATACACTTGTGCCCGATATTATTCATACCCCTCGGATCTTTGAGATTTCTATAAGATTATTGCTCAAACCAGAAGGTAGACAATATTAAAGGGATTTCAAACAATAAATCAAGCATAAGCATTTAATTTAAACTCAACAAATAAATAAATTATGCAAGTTTGAAACATTATACAAAGAAAAACAATAATGGCACTAGTTCAAAATTATTCATACCTCTCTTACTAATAGTCAATAGCATGCCCTTTATTCTTAATAACTGCCTGTAACCGTTTTGGATATTTATCAACAAGGTTTTTAAAAGCATCAACACTGATTTTTGACCATTCTTCAATGCAGTAGTTCTCCAAATCCCTCAAATTTCTAGGTTTCCGCTTTTTAACCTCAGTTTTCAATATGTGCCAGAGGTTTTCGATAGGGTTCAGGTCGGGACTCTGGCTAGGCCATTCCAAAACATTAATTTGATTATCCTCAAACCATTTCTTGACTATTTTGGCAGTATGTTTTGGATCATTATCCTGTTGAAGGACCCAGTTTGGTCCTAAATGGAGCTTCTCCGCATCCTGTCTAATGTTTTTTCTGGAGTATCTCCAAATATTGCTCCTTCTTCATGGTTCCATCTATCTTGACCAAACTACCTGGACCACTAGCCGAAAAGGAGCCCCAAAACATTAGGCTACCACCACCATGTTTCACCGTGGGTATGGTGTTCTTTGGGTTGTAAGCTTCTCCTTTCTTCCTCCAAACGTAAGAAGCATCCATATGGCCAAACAATTCAATTTTTGTTTCGTGAGTCCACAAAATACTTGAGAAAACGGACTCTGGAGAATTCACATGGTTCCTAGTAAACTTTAGACGTGCTGCAAGGTGTTTTCCGGTGTGCAATGGAGTCCTTCTTGGTCTTCTTCCTTTCAGACCATTTTCATGCAGAGTCCTTTGCAATGTTTGCCTTGATATTTTTATGCCAGAAGACTCCAGATTTTCTAAAATGTCCTTAGTAGTGGTGGTTGGATTTGCATTAACACTTCTTACAATATTCCTGGTGGCTCTAGCAGACAGTTTCCTTTTCCTTCCTCTACCAATCAAGTTGTTTGTTGTGTGGTGGCTCTGGAATTTTTTGATGATGCTCTGTACTGTTGCTGTAGGGACCTCAAATTTCTTGGAAATTGACTTTTAACCTAAACCATCCTTATGTGAATTCGCAATTTTAGTCCTAAGATCATTACTAAGCTCTTTTTTCTTCCCCATTCTAATAATTTTTATTCTTTTATTGGTTTTCAGTTGATATCATTTTAATTTCTGATAAAATGCAAAAAAACGAAATGAAATTAATCAAAGGTTGTATAAAAGCATTCAAAATAAGAATCAAACAGGAAACAAACAGTCAGAAACTCGATTAATACTGAAAAAATAAGGGGGTATGATTAATTTTGAACATTGCAGATTTTATAAATAGCTGTATATTTCTTTTATTACAAGTATCCCGAGATTTTAAGATGACGAAAATGATCAGAAGAGGTTTATTAAGAATATGTATCAATATGGACGTAAACAATAAATTCTAACAAAGTTACACCTAATAAACTCAATTTTCAAGGGGGGGTATGAATAATATCGGGCACAACTGTATATATATATATATATATATATCTACGTATATATATCTATATATATATATATATCTACGTGTATATATATATATATATATATATATGTATATATATATAATGAGTTAAGAAATTCCAACGAAAAAAAGATATATATTTAAATAAGGGAGTAGTCACCAACATTGAGTATTCTTTTACATTATTTTATTATTCCGTGTCTTGGTTTTTCATTGAGAATTATGTTTGGATCATTGTAATAACGTTTTTAAGTCATTGAAATCGTTTTTACGCGCGTTTCAGACGTTTCGTGATGCGTCCTCGTCAGAAATTATATATATATCGACGTATATACAGGGTGAACAGAAAGTCCTTGGACCATTTTTAGTTTTAAAATTAACTATTGTTAAAATCACTTTTTCTCTTTTCGAATAAAGTAAGTATTTAGTCTAACTATTGATCTAATTATTTTCAACAATAATATTAAAATAATTTTGTTTAAACTTTCAGAAAAATGAGCAAACGAGAGACCATAATTCAGCTTCATTGCGCGGGAAGGACAAACTCAGAGATTATTAAGCTCTTGAAAGTGGCTAAATCCATCGTGTACCATGTTGTGAACAGATTTAAGGAACTTGGTACATCTGAAGACCGTCCTAAGAGTGGAAGACCTCGCACTGCTCGAACAAAGAAGGTGATTAAAGCTGTCCGAGAGAGGGTAAGGAGGAACCTGAAGAGATCTGCAAGACAAATGGCTAAAGACATGAATGTGAGCGTAACCTCGTAAAACGATCTCCAGTTGTCCCCCTACAAGATGAGAAAGAGACAGTACCTCACACCTGCCCAAAAGCACAAGAGACTTGAAAGAGCAAAGCTTCTTCTTGGAGAACTGAAGACTGGCACGGCAGCGCGAGAGATCGTTTTTTCCGATGAAAAACTCTTCACAATTGAAGCGACTGTTAACAATCAGAACGACAGAGTTTACGCAAAATCTTCAGCAGACATTGATGACTCCGTGAGAATAGTTTTCCGCCGACAAAAGCCGTCTTCCCTCATAGTGTGGGCTGCAATCTCCAAATCTTGGAAGTCGCCTCTGATTTTCGTAGAGCAGGGGGTTAAGATCAACACAGATCGCTACATTAACGATATTTTCGTTCCAGCATTTGAAGAGATGAAGAAACACTTCAAAGATCAGCCTTTCATCTTCCAACAAGATGGAGCACCATCCAGCACCTTCAGAAAAACGCAGGACTGGTGCCAACGTCATTTTCCAAGATTCTGGAGTAAAGAGATGTGGCCTCCTGCATCGCCTGATTTGAATCCCATGGATTTTTCGGTGTGGTCTTTGTTGGAGGCCAAGGTCTGTTCTGTTGCTCATCCAAGTGTTGATGCTTTGAAGACATCTCTTCTGAGTGAATGGGCTAAAATACCTCAGGAAACGCTGCGTGCCTTGGTGTGTAACTTCAGACAGAGAATTGAACGTCTAATCGAAAGGAAGGGACACCACATTGAAAATAAATAATTTGAATTTATTCTTGGTTTCCTAACTTATAATTTTCATTCATGTTTAATTTATATTTTTATAATTTTCTATTAATAAACCACTTTTGAATTGGTCCAATGACTTTCTGTTCACCCTGTATATATATATATATATATATATATATATATATATATGTATATATATATACGTATATATATATATTTATATCTACGTATATATATATATATCTACGTATATATATATATATGTGTATATATATATATATCTACATATATATATGTATATATATATATCTACGTATATATATACTTACATATATATATATATCTACATATATATATATCTACATATATATATATATATATATATATAAATATATATTATTTACTATAATAAGTATTAAATACCTATAGACACTAGTGTTTTATCCTTTTTGGAATCAGCAGTGCAGGGTGACACGATTACTGCCGGTCGAGAGATTCGAACTCAGCAATGAAGTCACATCTGACTCTATTAGCAAGGAACAAATTGTCTTTTGAAAATTATTCCCAATTCGAATTCAACCACTCTGATGAGCCGTAGACGACGAAACATGTGTCAGTGAATAATTATCTTTTAAAAACAATACATATGCCGCTCCCCATTTTGGGGTACCAAACTTGTCAAAGTGAAAATTATTCCTAACTCGCATTTACGTAAAAATACGCTTCCATATAAATAATTGAATTTATTCAATAAGTATCGCAAACAAAAACAAACAAGCAACATCTACGTAAAAACGCGATACTTTAGTAGTCCTGGGAGATAGCTCAGTGGAAGAGGCTTAAGCTTCTTATCACGAGGTCCCGATTTCGAATATCGCTAGATTCAGCCACTCTGATGAGTGGTTGACGACGAAACACGTGTCAGTGGATAATTATCTTTTGAAAAATAATTATATATGTTTTATGTTTTATTACCGTTTTTTTTTCTGTTTAGTTATATCATTGTTTCAGCTACGCGACCGTTTTTTTTGGCCGTTATGTAGCCTCCTTAGACTTTACAGAAAAGTTCGTTTATGGTGGAATGAAGGTCGCGTAGCTGAAACAATAATGTGCCTATTTATTATGCCTCCCCACGGGACAGAGTTAGACACCAGGGTCGTTTTTTTTAACGTGGAGAAAAGGTACAAAAATAAAAATTGTCTCAGTCGTGAAGGATTTCTCCTCCACCGAAAGAGAACAAGAAATAGAAGTGCAGCATCTGAAGAAGAGATGGTATTTATTTGCCCCCCCCCCATCGAGCAAATTAGGCAAATTAGGCACAAGGCCGATTTTTAATGTGAGGAGTGAAGGGAGGGGGAAGGGGAAAAGGGGACCAGCTCCCGAGAGGTGGGAAATGGGAGCTGGTTAATGGTCAGGCATGTGGGGTTGCCCCCACATCTGGTCTTTGCTAGTCATAGCTAGTCATAGCTTGCAGCATCTGCCGGAACAGATACTACACTTTGATCTTGGCCAAAAGTCCAAGTCCACGATGAAACAATAATGTAACTAAACAGAAAAATAGCAGTAATAAAAAATAAAACGCATATTTGCCCTACAACAGTATTGGGCACTTTCTTCAGGTTTTTATTAATTACCATTTCTACTATATATATATATATATATATATATATATATATATATATATATATATATATATATATATATATATATATATATATATATAAGAGATAGAGAGACAGCCTGAGTCATTTCAGTATTGATGGAGTAAATACGATCATTAATAGTATGAATCCTAAATTAATCGATGATTTTTTTTAACAGATACTTTTTTGTTATTTTGTGGGGATAGATGTTGCAGTGAGGCTGTTGAGAGTGGAGTTGGGGGGGGGGCTACCCCCTTCACCCCGCTCCGGGTGGCTATAATGCGTCCGATGTTTATCTCCAAGTAGACATACTCCATTTTAAAATGACTGCCACTGATTGGTCATTACCCAAGGGAAACTCCTTACAAATCGGACGGTTAGAACTCGCTCACTCACTGTATAAACATTTTGATAGCAGATTAGGAACGAAACAATTATGCTGGAAAAGAGGAGAATTATTTACGAGGCCATATCTGCACATTTCTCCCCCTGTCCCCATCTCCCCCGAGTTTTCGCCATTAGCAAATTAGCTGAAAGCTTCACATGACAAGAAAAGAAAGAAAAAAATTATTTAAAAAAAAAAGCGGAAACAAATAGAAATAAACAAATAAAAGAATGGTCATCCATATATATTTATGACAACTTTTTAATCTAGGATAATGGATCCATGGATATGACAAAAAACGAAAAAGGGAAATACGTTTTAGAATGTAGACACGCACGTATATACATTTGGATTACACTGGCAACAACAAATTTGTTGTCTACGTTTTTTCTTTTCAATTGATTTAGGACGAATCTGATGCGCTGAACACTAAAATCACATTAGTTTTTCTCAATCAGATCAATGATGGCTGACTACTGTTGGAATATGAAGAAAGACCTCCCTGTTGCTGAGCATTCCAGGAGTTTGTTCAAACTTCAGGATTTGAACTTCCGTTTCTTCAATGATGAAGCAACATGCAATTTATGTATTGCTAAGGTCGCTAGAAAAATGGTGAGATTTCTCTACCGCTCCAGTAGATATCTTAGTGTTGATGCAATTCTCTATCTATATAAAGGCCAAGTACGTTCAAGGATGGAGTACTGTTGCTACATCTGGGTAGGAGCTGCTAAAAACAGCTTATCCTGCCTTGACAGAGTACAAAATAGACTTCGTAGCTTAGTAAGGGATGCCCTTTTCTGTTCGGAAGAGACGTTGCGAGCTTGTCTTTGTTTTATTATTTCCACCGCAAGTGCTCGCCTGAGCTCCCATCTTTCACGAAAAACACCCGTCTAGTTGAAACCAATGTCAATAATTTTCCCCACTCTTTATCTGTGCCTAAATCAAAGCGTAGATTCCATGAACAAAGCTTCTTTCTTAGAACTGCACACCTGTGGAAGTGTCTTCCGTTTGCCTGTTTTCCACCTGACTACAACTTGGATGTCTTCAAGTCCAACATAAACAAATTCCTGATAAGTAAGTAATAAGTAAATTAAAATAAGTAAATAAGTTAAGTAATCCAATTTATCAAGTCTCCATTACTAACGATTACTATATTAGCCCATTGATTCCAATAACCCTTATCCCCGAGTGACCCCCGGGCCTTGATAAGTGGTGACTCTTATGCAAAAAAAAAAAAAAATATCTTTATTACTGTCCACCAACTAGTTTACAGTAATTTATGTTACTTTCAGGTAATCAATATATGTTGCTGGCAAAATATTTAAAAAAAAAAAAACGTATTTAGGATTATATGTGCTGACAAACCTCTCCTGAATCGGTACTGTTTAGGTCAAGCAGCACGGAGAAGTCCAGGACGACTGGAAACAATGCCGAAATAAGCGGAGAGCACATACAGTGCCTGGAAGTCCCAAACGGTCATTCATTTAGTACTGACCAGGTTTAACGTTGTTTAACTTTGGTAATCCAGCGGGAACAGGTGTGTCAATCTGCTAGAATGAAATAAACACATATACAAGAACGCTCTCTTGTATATCTAAACACTCGATTCAAGGTCGTTTTCCGGTCTTAAGTTTACTGTAAAACAACCGCTGCAATACTTAAACATTCAGCTTTTTTTAGTATGTTCCGGTTAGTTGACAGTGACTGTCATTTTACACTACGAATGTGCCTAAGGCATTTTTTGTGAAGTCTCAAGTTGCTTTACGTGCCGACGTTGTGTGTTTTTTTTTTATATTTTAAAATTACATTTTCTCCCCAAACAAAGCACAGCGCCGCTTTGATGAAGGGGGCTACTATCAGTGATATAAGTTGCAGGGGTACTATGTAGGGATTTGAGCAGCAAGATGTATGTTTACATTACATTTGAACTTCTGAATTTCAGTACAGTTGGAGAAGCAAACATCCGGAAGGGAATTCCAATGTCTTGCAGTTCTCAGGGAAGAAACTATTCGAGTAGAAGGCTTTCTTACATCTAGGGATCTCTACTGTGTAGGAGTGAGACTGCTGCTTGTCGGGTTTGTCGAGGGTATTTACATCGAGGGGTACAAGTGCTTGTAGTTCGTCAGAACATCCACCATTAAAATACTTGTAAAACAGTCATAGAGATGCAACATTTCGTCGATGGGACAGAGGTTGAAGCTTAGATGACAGTTCAGGTCCTATCAGGTTGGCGACTCTCTTTTGAACCCTGTCCAGGAGTGAGAGACTAGTAGCAGATGCACCAGCCCAAATGTGACAACAATACTCAATACGTGAGCGGATGGTGGCCTTGTACAGGATACTCTCAAGCTTAAGTAACTTTCCAGCACTGTAGAGAGAGTCCACCTTCTTTGCAGCAGCCTAGGCAATGCTCTCGATATATCTCAGCATTCAGGTGCATGAAATAAAGCAGAAAGTAAATAGGTCAAGTAAACACGAATTTATTTCGCTTTTATTTCGGTTATCATATTGCCAAGGGTGGAAGTTAGTAAAACTGACCGTTTACCTTTCCGAAGATTTCTCTTGAGCTCAACATGTCCGATTCTTTCCTTTTAAAAGATATCAATTCTATTTCAAACTAGTTCTCTCCATTCGGATCGACATTTTGTTAGTACAGCAGCAAAAAAAAACAAAAAAAAAAAAATCAAAAGTCGCAGAGCAGCGCTGGCCGCCTCAAATGATTGCATTTCTTACAGACCGTTCTTTTCTTACTCTTTAGCCGGTTAAAATATTTTCTAAGGAGTTAAAAATGGGTAACAATTGAAAAAATCGTTAAACATTTTGTAGTTTCATTTTATTTTATTTTTTTATTAGTTTATATGCATGTCCCGTTGGTACAGTAATAACGTCACCAGCTTTCAATGCTGTAGTTTCGGTTTCGATTCTAGCCGATGACACCTAAATACTTTTTTTTTCTTTGGAAATCACGACTCTATAATAATATATACGAAATCTTGAGAAAATAAAATACCATAATTAAGCGTATTTTACGCCCGGGCAAAGCCGGGTGTTCCTTGTAGTCTACTATATTTTATTATTGGAATCCTTTGAAATACGTAATTTGTATATTTATTTATTAATTTAATGCGTACAAAAGGTACACCGTTTCACAAATTAATTTTTATACTGAAAACAAACTTTATTTCAGCATGATTTCTATATACAGTAGAACCCTGGGATACAACATCAAAAATTAGTAAGAAAATACAGTAGAGTATATAATACACATGTGTATAATCAAATAACATTATAAATAACACCGTAAGGCGGGGTCGAAAAAACATCATAACCTTAAAAAACATATCACAGGTCACTGTATCCTAGGGTTTTATTCTATTTCCCAGTTCTGAACAGTTATCTTGAAGACTTCAAAAATGTCTTCTATGTAATCTGAGGGCATTTTGCAGTCTTTAGCTAACTGCTAAATGCGAAGATGTGTATCTGCATCCAGGTAGCAAATTCTGGAGACTGTGCCACCCAAGTGCAAAAAAGTGTCCACAACATTAATTTATTGCAGACTATCATGCTCATCTTTCTTAGTTGTTGCTTCACGATGTTTCGGCCAACCATTCCTCTGGCCTTCATCACATGATAACTGCGACAGAATAGGAACTCTGAATCTCCTAACTGCATCCTCAGCAATTACTGCCTTCCATAGTTTTTGTCATCTCACCACGTTTTTGGTCAAGTAAGCCTCTGGCCGGCTTTGGGTAGGATTGAAATCGCTATCTTCAGACAATTCTTACCTAGAATATATATATATATATATATATATATATATATATATATATATATATATATATATATAGAATATATATATATAGAATACTAGCAGGGGTGCCCGGCGTTGCTCGGGTGTTTGGAGGTGTATGCTGTGCAAAAAAAGCAAAAAAACAAAAAACAATGGTTAATTTTTTAAAAATTTTACCCCTATTATGACCCCTTAAAATTTATTGTTTCTTGCTCAAATCACTTTATTAAGTTAGATCCAGGTTCAAGGAACCTATATCTAAAATTTCAAGTGTCTAGACCCAAAATTGTCGGAGGAGTTTGGTAGAGTTCTTAAAGGTCAAATCGTTGAAATTTGACCCCTTAACAGCCAAATTTCTGGCTGACACCCGTCACATCGATTTTCCCAAATCTCAGTACCCGGTATTTCAAATTTCGAGTCTATAGACTAAAAATTGACAGAGTTATTGCGTAGGGAAATGTACACAGACAGACAGACACACAGACAGACAGACACGTTCACTTTTATAGATATATATATAGAATATATATATATATAGAATATATATATATATTCTATATATATATATTCTATATATATATATATTCTCTCTCTCTCTCTATATATATATATATATATATATTCTATATATATATATATATATATTCTATATTTATATATATATATATATTCTATATTTATATATATATATATATTCTATATATATATATATATTCTATATATATATATTCTATATATATATATTCTATATATATATATATATATATATATATATATCAGATAAAAATTACAATTAAATTTACCAAAATGATCCAAGATGGTAAAATAAAAGTATACGATAAATATTAAAGAATTAATATTTATAAAGTTATCTCAATAACCAATATATAAAACCAAATAGGAGACAGATCTTATAATACGAGCAAACAGTTAATAAAACATGCTAAAAAGCACTTTGAAATGAGTTAAAAACATATTTAATCTGAAAAGGACACACTAGATAAGTGGATAGTCCTTAATCCGTGGAGTTTAGAAGAAATACTTTCCTTCTCATCAGAGGGTAGGAATTATTAGCAAAATGCGGGATCGGATTTTGCATGCGAAAGTATTTGATAAAACAACAAGTAAGTCAAAGATCTTACTTGAAAACAAAAAAAGTGAAGCAGAGGGAATATGGTGAAGAAAAAGGTGATTACACATGAATGGATAGTCTGGTGGAAGATAAATAATCCAGTGACGGTAAAATCCAAATGTATAAATTCAAGAAAGTTAATTGAATTTCCATTTGCACAAGTAAAATCCAAGGAAATCCCGTAATTGGAAGAAGATGGTCCATAATAATCCAAAGGCAGAAATCCATGGAATAATTCACAAAAAATGTGTACAAGGAAAAAAGGAAAAAAATTCCAATAATATTAATAACAGAAAAATAAGATATGCTTTTCACTCTACTGCCGAGACATTTCAAAGTGTTTTTTAACATGTTTTATCAACTGCTTGCTCATATATATATATATATATATATATATATATATATATATATATATATATATATATGATTATAGATATACCACCTGACGAAGTCCAGGGGAATGGTTGACCGAAACGTTGTGAAATCACATCTAAGAAAGATGAGAATAATAATCCGCAATACATTAATTAATAATTCCAATCAAAATAATATATATGTTCGCACCATGTAGCTTTTTTCCTTCACATAGATATATTGTTCAATGTCTGATGCACCAGGTACAGGGGTGAACATCACTTTTGTCTTCTTAATGTTGAAAGGTAAGCCAAGGGCGACAAATGCTGCCGAAAAATAATTCACAACGTCTCGCATATCTGGTTTCATCTACAAAATCAGCATCATCAGCATGAAGTAGTTCCCTAAGCAAGCTTCCAAATGTTTGTAACTTGGTGTCTTGGATTGAATACTTTGCCAGTGGTTCGAAAGCAGAGGAAAACATCTTTATTGCTGTCTTTTAATGCATATGAAGAAGCATTGTAAAGTGAATAATGAAGAGAGTTGGAGCCGGAATATTCCCTTGTTTCACACCGTAAACACCCCAGATAATTGCCCGTTGAATGCAACACAATCTTCATCTTTCTTTGAAGTTCTTTAAGCACTTATACACACAAAATATACACACACACATATATAGTCATCCATAGACAGTACTGTTTCATAGCTCCCCAGGACACATTATATATATATATATATATATATATATATATATATATATATATAAAGAGAGAGAGAGAGAAATTTTTTATTTATATAGACGAATATTACATAGTCGCTACACTGAACATGCTAATGTTTAAGATGTAAATACCCCCGACAAGCCCGACAAGCAGCTAAATCTCACTCCTTCACAGTAGAGATCCCTAGATGTAAGAGAGCCTTTTACTCCAGTAGTTTCCTCCCCAGGACAGCTAAACTTTAGAATTCCCTGCCGGGTCCCTGTTCCCTGCCAACTGTACTGACATGCAGAAGTTCGAGTGCAACGTGAACCGACATCTTGCTGCCCAACTCCCTACACAGTACCCCTGATGCTCATGTCTCTGATAGTAGCCCCCTACAACAAAGTGGCAATATGCCTTGTTTAGGGTGAAAATGTAATAAAAAAATGTTTGTTTTAAATGGATCAAAAGTCCTCGTTAGACGTAATAAAGTTTGTATACCACCGAAAGCGTCCGGCTCTAAAATGGCATTTTGGAATATAGACTTTTATCATTCATTGTAAGCTCTGTAATTACAATTATTCCTTTCTTTACATTATATGGATGGTGGGAGTTGTAATTTAGATACTGTCCAGTGAAAGTTTGGTTTCGGTATACAGATGACATAAACCCCTGCCCTGTGCGAGTTATCAGCACATCTAGGAACGATAATTTACTGTTATTTTCTTCTTCCATTGTGAGCTGTATAGTTGGACAGATCAAGTTCACATGGTCTAGCAACGTTGGAACATCTCTCTGATAGGGGCCAGAGTATGAATGAGTCATCGACATATCGAAACCACACTGTTGGCTTTGGTGGTGTTGATTCTAGTGCTACAACACCGAGCAAAAGCAATATGCAGTAACATCAGTTAATATCAAGAGGAAATGAACAATTTAAGAGAAACCCTCCACCGAAACAACTATCCAGAGAGCATGACATTAGCTCCAAGAAATCCGGAACAAACACAAAAGGACACCACTCAGAAACTCACCACAGTTTATTTACACTACGAAGGGCTTGTCTGGAAAGCTTCAACGAATATGTAATCCATATGATATCAGGACAGTATTCAGGAGTGATTCAACTCCCGGGAAAAAAATCATGCCTAAGAACTGTGCATATGAAATCCCATGTAAATGTGGAAAACTATACAGAGGTGAAACGTGTCGTCCGTTAAAATACGGTTAAAAGAACATCGAAAAGCCGTAGTAGGTAGAGAGACTGAAAAGTCAGGTATAGCTAACCATATCTGGAAAGAAAAGGGAAACCATCTACCATTATGGGACGAAGTAAAAATTATAGACAGAGAGGAACGGTGGAGAGTAAGACGAGTGAAAGAAGCAGCACATATGCTGGGAAATAACCAACTGCTAAGTAGACCTAATATAGAATTCAATACGATATGGGAACCAGTAATTATAAACAATAGATAATATATACAAGTAAAAAAAAATAAATAAATTAATATATACCATTAATAAGTATAGAGATAGATATACATTAATATATAGTAATAATTAGTAATAAATAGTGATATTTACAACTAGAAATCAAAAATAGGTTTAAGGCTTTTAAAATTCGTATCAGAATTTCCGCAAGGACCCGTGGCACAGTGGTTAGAGTACTGGGAAAAATCGATTGTAAAAGAGATATTCTCAAGGTTAAATCCTCAGTATGGTCGACCAAAAAATACATTTGCAAATTACTTTGGACCTCTATCAAGAGCACGCTACCCCTGTGAAGTAAATAAAGGGTTCCACTCAAAATTCTATCCAAATTCCTGAGTTCAACAGAAACATTCCCGAGTTCGACAAGATACACCTGAAGAAGGTCGGAGGTTATATCGACCGAAACGTTGTGAAAATCACACTCAAGATGAGTAATAATATAAATCAGAGGTATCTCATTTTTTCACGAAAAGAGTGTATCCCTGTTGCTCCTGTTACATGAAACTAAATTAAATATAGTCCACATTATCGCTCCTTACACCTAGTACCTTTCCAACATTTATTTTGATGGATTAATAAGTTTAGGAATGAATCCCGAAAATGTATAGATATGTAACTTTATATAAACATAAATACCCACTTATTAATATTATTTCAATAAATGAATATATATATGTGTGTGTGTGTGTGTGTGTGTGTGTGTTGAAATTTCAACTTTATTTCTCGCGGTTAACGTTGGCTGTGTACTTTATTCCTTGCTAATAGAGTCAGAGATGAGTTCGTCGTCAGGTTAAAATTTCCCAACCGGCTGTAATCATAACTCCCTGCACTGATGATTCCCGAACAGATGAAACACTAGTGTCTGTAGGTATTAAAAATTATTATAGTAATAATTATGTCAGCCGCTTTAAGAACTCGATTCTTATTGTTGAGCACTTTAAAGTTGAAATGTAAGTCAGTCACTTAAGCTCATATATGCATATCATGATATCATAATCATTAGCTTACTCTGGACGAACGTCTCCACATTTAATCATAAATGTTTAAATTTTAATTTAATTTCTCACGGTTAACGTTAGCCGCGTGGTTTGTTCCTTGTTAATGGAGTCAGAGATCGCTTTGTGGCCGGGTACGAACTCCCGACCGGCTGTAATCGTAACTCCTTGCATTGATGACTCCCAAAAGGATGAAACACTAGTGTCGGTAAGTATTTAAAATTATGTGTGTGCGTGTGCGTGTGCATATATATATATATATATAGATAGATAGATAGATAGATAGATAGATAGATAGATAGATTAAAAGTTTAAAGGTTGAGAGGAAGAGATTATTTTGTTGTGCGAGTATGTGGTGTAAGGGGGGCGTGAGAGGAAAAAAAGCGGGTAGTGTATTAAGAGGTATGCAACCAAGGACTAAGGAGGAGATTACAAAGCTGTGCAGGTGATGCTACTTTAATCCCTTAGTCTTAATTATTTGGATATCCCCCCTCTGCTTATACCCTTAACCTTACACTATTAACCGAGAAACATCAAATCCAGTATCTGTAAATCTTTAACCCTAACCCACCCCCACTATTCCTCATATCCATTAGATAACTCCTCACCAAAAATTGCAAAAATTGAGAAAAACAATCAAACGGTTTTAGTGTAGCACTAACTATTTAAAAATATTATAAACCTCACCTTCTCAGCAATGCAAAACGCCCCCCCAAAATTCATCTAAAATTAGCCCCTACTCAACTAATTACCAAGTAAGTTAGCTCCTCCTTTTCAAGTATTTTCCTCTATCCGTTTCTATTCTTTATAGTTTTAATTTTTCATATATTTCCCTTGTCTCCCAAAATCCACGAGCTAAGCCCCCCCCCCATTTTTTTTTTCTTTTCCTTCTCATTCTAGATTTGATCAGCTGAGGATGCAAAGAGAAAATATTTTGCTGAAACGATCGTAATGGACTAATTTAACACCTGAGGTTGTAAAATAAAAACATATCTAGCTCTACCAACGTATTGAGCACTTTTTCTCTTGGTTTTACCACTTCTACTACCCCTAAGTAGGGAAGTCATATACAAACTGCCATTAGCATATTAAGTGATGCTCTTTATGGAAACAAATAGAACTTCGGCCTTTGGACGATGTCAAAACATTGTTAATTCACAACCCACATAGCAGCAGCTGTATAGCATAATGGTGAGGAGCCTTGACCGTCGTTTGGGTGGTCGGGTTTCGATCCTGGCTTGAGGTAGTTGCCTGTCTAGCCGCACTGATGAGCTGTGATACAGCGAAACATTACTGTATGTGGATGATTCTCTCTCTCTCTCTCTCTCTATATATATATATATATATATATATATATATATATATATATATATATATATATATATATATATTTAAATAAGGGAGTAGTCACCAACAATGTGTATTTTTTTAACATTATTTTATTATTCCGTGTCTTGGTTTTTCATTGAGAATTATGTTTGGATCATTGTAATAATGTTTTTAAGTCATTGAAATCGTTTTTACGCGCGTTTCAGACGGTCTGTGATGCGTCCTCGTCAGAAATTATTTTCAAATGTGTTGGAGATGTAAAAATGGCGATTGTCGTAGTTAATTTGAAGTTTTTCCAAGGGGTGGAGGCTTGTAAGTGTTTATTATTCATTGGTATGCTGAATTTTTTATTGCTCTTTTATTGGGCTTGTCCAGGGAGACGTTGACCTAGCTGTAGTCGCTATCTCTTTCTGCTAATGTTTTTTTCTTTTCCTTTAGGGTGGGGTAGGGTGTGTGTGTGTGTGTGCGCGCGTGTGTGTTTGCTTTTATTGGTTTGAGAATGTGTATATTGTTTTATAGTATTTTGGGGTTATTTGCATCTTTCTTTCGTTGGAATTTCTTAACACATTATATATATATATATATATATATATATATATATATATATATATATATATATATTTTAAAGTTCAAGTCACAATTTTTGAAAACACATGTTATTTTATGTTCTCATAAGAGTATATGTTACAGGTATTGTACTATTCATATTATACTAGTCTGGGTACACAGCATTGCCCGGGTGTTTGGAGCTGTGTGTAGAGCCAAAAAAAGAATGTGGTAGTAGTCGGGCAGGCTCGAACCCCTACCACAAAGGAGGAAAAGAACGTGAAAAACGAGATGTCTTTGCCATTGCACCCATCGCCTAACCAGAAGTGGCAAAAGTTTAAATTAAGGTTAGTCAATCGAAAAGAGGGGATGCCTTTCCAAAATATCGGCGAAAAAAGCGACCCCTTTCTGTAGAAAAGTGCCCAGTTGAGGGTGAAGGAATGAATGTTTTTAACTAAGTTTTTTGATATTTGTCATCCGAAGGGTCGACTTCAATACGATATCAATTACATGAAAATCTGTCGCCTCTGTGGAAAGTTTTAGGCATAACGAATCTTGCTTTCCCGACTGCTGGAAAACCACTTCTGTGGTACCAGTTTTCAAGTATTCTGGTGAAAGAACTGACCCACTAAATTATCGCCCCATTAGACTCCTGCCACTTTTCGCCAGAATATTTGAGTCCTTAGTTAATCAAGCCCTAGTCCAACACCTAACAGCTGCTAAACTCCTGACCGACAAACAATATGGATTCAGGAAAGCCCGTTCAACAGCACATATCTTAACTGTAGTCTCTGAACGTATATACCGTTCACTGGACAAAACAGGGGAGGGTAGAGCGGTAGCCCTTGATATATCTAAGGCTTTTGACAGGGTATGGAATGATGGTCTTCTAAGGAAAATTAGATCATATAGTATCAGTGGAAGAATACATAATGTAATTAAATCCTTCTTAAGTAAGAGAAAGATCCAAGTTGTCCTCGATGGTCGTACATCCAAACAATATGATATTAATGTGGGAGTACCCCAGTCCTTAGACCTTTATTATTCCTGATATTCATAAATGATCTCCCCGATAAAATTGTTTCGGAAATGGGTATATTTGTTGATGACACCACCCTCTATAATAGGCATGAGGGGAAAACAAATGAACACGTATCTAAGGAAATGGCAGAAACACTCGAGGATGACCTCCAATATGTAGTGGAATGAGGACAAAAAAGGATGGTCACATTCAATGCTGCGAAGACTAAGCTTGTTTCCTTCAATAACTACAAGAAACCTTTTCTACCACCAATAGCAATGGCCAAGAACACACTGCCTGAAAGTACTTCCTTTGACCTCCTCGGCCTAACGTTTACAGGGAACATGAACTGGAATATATACATTGAAAGCATTGCCAAGGCTGCTGCAAAGAAGGTGGGTTCTCTCTACCATGCCAGAAAATTACTTACGCTCGAAAGTATCCTCTACCTCTATAAGGCCACCATTCGCCCATGTATAGGAGTATTGTTGTCACATTTGGGCTGGTGCATCTGCTGCTTGTCTCTCACTCTTGGACAGGGTTCAAAAGAGAGTCACCAACCTGATAGGTCCTGAACTGTCATCTAGACTTCAGCCTCTGTCCCATCGACGAAATGTTGCATCCCTCTGCCTGTTCTACAAATACTTTAATCGTGAATGCTCTGGCGAACTACAAGCACTTGTACCTCCTCGACGTGACTACCCCCGACAAACATGACAAGCAACTAAGTCTCATCCCTTTACAGTAGAGATCCCTGGATCTAAGAAAGCCTTTTACTCCAATAGTTTCTTCTCCAGAACTGCAAGTCTTTGGAACTCACTTCGTGGATACTGCTTTCCCAACTGTACTGATATGCAGAAGCTCAAGTGTAATGTAAACAAACATCTTTCTACTCATCTTCCTTCATAATGCCCCCGCAAATTAAGTCCCTAATAGTAGCCTCCTACTTAATAGTGGCACTTGTTTTGTTTGAGGTGAAAATTGAATAAAAAAAAATTTAAACAGATGAAATGTTTTCAGCCAATTTTTCGATATTTTTCATCCGGAGGGCCGAGCTTCAAAACGATACTGATCTTATGAAAATCCGTTGCCTCTGTCGGAAGTTTCAAACAGACATACAAACATAAATACATTTAAACAGACACGTGAAATTTATATTATAGATATAGGTTATTGTAGAGCCTGTTATAAGTGGAAAACCATTATTCTTGGAATATTTACAAGAAAAACCATATATATATATATATATATATATATATATATATATATATATACTAGATTTCATCCTTTCGGGAATCATCAGTGCAGGCAGTTATGATTACAGCCAGCCGGGAGATTCAAACCCAGCCACGAAGCCATCCCTGAGTCTATTTGCAAGGAACAAACTATTTGTTACATCTTCAAATATTAATTTCTGGTGTTTGGTTTAGTTGTTTTGTAGAGGAAATTATTGTTTTTGTGTTTTGCTTTGTGGAACATTATTGACTTTTTGCAAAGAAAATAAACAAAGACAACAACATCGATGTTTGTGGCAGGAGGTTGGTATCTTCAGACAGCCTAATCTAATAAGACCAGAGTCACTTTGATAAAGTCTTGAAATAAAAGCGACTTAAAAAAAAATAATTCTATGATATATGAGCGCATGTTTTTTTTTTTTTACGTATCTATATACCAATAAATTTGAGTTTTTTTCTCGCTGACATTGATGCTAAAAACCTACTGTTTCTATTTAAAAATTATTGTAACGAACTTTTTAATATACTCAGTCATAGATATGCGAACGACTACCTGAAGATTAACTAATTTGCATATTCCTTTAAAAAACGAGTGTTAATTAATTATTAATTCTTATGGTTTCATTCACTATTAAGTTGAGTTCTATTTATGCATAGTTTCTACATTCCGCATTATTGCATAGAATTTATGACGAAAATATCAGAAAAATATTTATGCACACATATATAAGTGACCTTATCGGTATGTGTGCGAAAAGTCTCTATGGAAAACTCTTTCCTGAATATTTGGTCTACGGACTTGAAATTTTATATATAGGGTATTTTGACCTGTACCACACTTTTGATTTGGTTTTTAGCCGGAAAAAAAAAAACTTGCTGCTAAGGGGTCAAAATTGAAAACAAAACAGTTGACTTTGAAAGGAGTTGTTGACTAAACATGTGTGTATCGATTAATCTATATTAATATGCTAAACAACGTTAATTTTGAATAATTTATATGCGTAGAGGCATGGCTCAGAGGCTAAGGAATCAGGCTGGGGAGTTGTATGGTCTGGTTTCAATTCTAGCCTATGGCTCCGAAGTCATTTTATTTTAAACATCGTAACTATATATTGGGTACAATATTATAAGCGATAGAGAATTGACTATATAATAATAAATACGAAATCTCCTTAAATGAAAAAAATATATATTTAAGCTTATTTTAAGGCCGGGCAACGCTGGGCGGTCTGCTAGTCTCATTCTAAAACTATTCCAATATTCCTTCAACTCATCAAGAACAATGGCTACCGCTCTCAAAACTTTCCTTAATAATAGCAGTGAATTTGCATTATAAAAAGCAGTTATCTCTTTTTATACATTTTAGGTAAATATTACCCTCGATCGGTTCAATAATTCTATTTACTTATAAGCGATCATAGTTATTTTGGTTCATGATATTTTTTTTTCTTTCTGAAAAACAAACAAAACATTTTTTTCCACCGTAGATAATGTAGTGCAATAGTTGTTTTTCTAAACATATCTTTTTTTTTTTTTTACTTTTCTTATTTTGTCACTGAATTAAATAATAGCTATTTGATGGAACGTAAGTGCTTTCTTTACAAAAAAAAAAAAAAAAATGAGTTGAATTTAAGATAGAAATGTCGCAAGTTGATCTGATTTCCGTGTTTAAAATTTGAACTCTTACAAAATATTAATGTTCTGTTTCCTACAAAAGTGAGAGGGCAATTTTTGGAGCCGCCATCATGAGAAGCATACATTATTTATGCGCTGTTGAGTGACTTTATTGACTCTATACACGTCACGATATTTGCAATATTGACTCTTGTCCCATGAGACAATGGATACTTCATTATATATATATATATATATATATATATATATATATATATATATATATATATATATATATATATATATACTCGGTTTTTTTTTATTCAAAAGTAATGGACTAATGAATTCAACGAGGTTGTTAGATAGTGCTCAATAAAAAGAGCTGATAATACTTGTTTATTGGTATATACACATGGTCACATCCTGCTGCTACAAATAGCCACTTGTTTCAATCAAACAACAGATACCATCAGGCAGCGACTTGAATATTCAAAAGTTCAATGAATAACCTTATATTATTCATTGAACTTTTGAATAGTCAAGTCGCTGCCTGATGATATCTGTTGTTTGATTGAAACAAGTGGCTATTTGTAGCAGCAGGATGTGACCATGTTTATATAACAATAAACAAGTAATCTATATATATATATATATATATATATATAAAATAAAATATTATTGGAATTTTTTCCTTTTTTCCTTGTACACATTTTTGTGAATTATTCCATGGATTTCTGCCTTTGGATTATTATGGATCATCTTCTTCTAATTACGGGATTTCCTTGGATTTTATTTGTGCAAATGGAAATTCAATTAACTTTCTTGAAGTTATATATTTGGATTTTACCGTCACTGGATTATTTATCTTCCACCAGACTATCCATTCATGTGTAATCACCTTTTTCTTCACCATATTCCTTCTGCTTCACTTTTTTTGTTATCAAGTAAGATCTTTAACTTAGTTGTTGTTTCATCAAATACTTTTGCATGCAAAATTCGATCCTGCATTTTGCTAATTCCTACCCTCTGATGAGAAGGAAAGTATTTCTTCGAAACTCTGCGGATTAAGGTCTATCTACTTATCTAGTGTTTCCTTTTCAGATTAAATATGTTTTTTTTAACTCATTTCAAAGTGTTTTTTAACATGTTTTATTACTGTTTGCTCGTGTATATATATATATATATATATATATATATATATATATATATATATATAATGAATGAATGAATAACAAAAGTCTATATTCCAAAGTTCATGATGTTGACCAGTATCTGTTTCGTAGCGCAAAATCAATCACTTATTGTATCTATCAGTGAATCTATTTTGCCCTTAACTTATCATTACAAATGTCAACTGAATTAAAGGAATAAATTACAGGATTGTTAACATCATGAACTTTGGAATATAGACTTTTGTCATTCGTTCATTATATTGCTCTGTAATTACATTGAGCTTCTTAAACAAGGATTGGTATATATTATAAGTAAATAAAATATATTTCCATGGAAATATATATATATATATATTTCCACAGGAATATATATATATATATATATATATATATTTCCACAGATATATATATATATATATTTCCACAGATATATATATATATATATATATTTCCACAGATATATATATATATATATATATATATTTCCACAGATATATATATATATATATATATTTCCACATATATATATATATATGTATCCACAGAAATATATATATATATATATGTATCCACAGAAATATATATATATATATATGTATCCACAGAAATATATATATATATATATTTCCACAGATATATATATATATATATATATATATATATGTATCCACAGAAATATATATATATATATATATATATATATATATATATATATATATTTCCACAGAAATATATATATATATATATATATATATTTCCACAGAAATATATATATATATATATATATATATATATATATATATATATATATTTCCACAGGAATATATATATATATATATATATATATATTTCTACAGATATATATATATATATATATATATTTCTACAGATATATATATATATATATATATATTTCCACAGATATATATATATATATATATATTTCCACAGATATATTTATATATATATATATATATATATATATATATATATGTATCCACAGAAATATATATATATATATATATATATATATATATGTATCCACAGAAATATATATATATATATATATGTATATATATATATTTCCACAGATATATATATATATATATGTATCCACAGAAATATATATATATATATATTTCCACAGAAATATATATATATATATATATATATATATATATATATCCACAGAAATATATATATATATATATATTTCCACAGAAATATATATATATATATATATATATCCACAGAAATATATATATATATATATATATATCCACAGAAATATATATATATATATATATATATATATATATATCCATAGAAATATATATATATATATTTCCATAGAAATATATATATATATATTTCCATAGAAATATATATATATATATTTCCATAGAAATATATATATATATATTTCCATAGAAATATATATATATATATATATATATATATATATATATATATATATCCACAGAAATATATACATATATATATATATTTCCATAGAAATATATATATATATATATATATATATATATATATATCCATAGAAATATATATATATATATATACATATTTCCACAGAAATATATATATATATATATATATATATATATATATTAAAACATTTAAAACATTCATAAGAAACATCTAACACCCAAATAAATGATTTGACGATGATAATTACGCATCTTAAAAGGCGAACCATTATAAGATACATCTGCCTTACTTAAAAAATGCTAGGTTTATATTTGGTGTCTTAAAAAAAAATACCCAATATTTTTGCTGATGAGGAGACTTTGTTTCCAAAAACTATGTTAAAATTATTGTCCATGACTTGATGTCTATCTCATTAGAACATCGTTTCCGAAACGATCGTACAATTTATTGGCTTTGTTGTGTTCCTTCTTATGAAACCGATTTTTAATTTTAATTATAAATTATCAACCATCTTACCTAATATTAGAATAGCTCTCGGATATATGCCTATTGAGCATTTTATATATCTGCATTACAACAAGCACGTTTCTTTTCTTGAATTTTAATTAAATTAGTGATTTTACTATCACATTAAAATACACTCTTCTCTTTAGACTACTGTTCTAATCCACTTTTAATATATATATATATATATATATATATATATATATATATTCAATGTTATACTTGTAAGTACGGGCAAAAATGGTGGAATAAAGATCGGTGGACATAGTTTTGCTGGGTTTCTTTTTTCTCCCAGATGTGCATCCATATATTCCTATCGCGAACAGTTGTCTAATGTTTACCAAATTTTAATTTAATTATTTTTCTCTGTTCCTGCTTTTAAATTATTTTTTTTTTCAAGATTATATAACAATTATGTTACGCCGAAAGTTTCACATTCATGCTAACAAGGAAAATATTAGAATCGTACAGATATAATTATGCGAAACCTGTAATTAAAAAAAAAAAAAAGAAATATTTTTTTGCACTTATAATTTTTTGTATAAAAAATATTAAATAAACAATGCTTAATTCAATGATAATATCTGTAGTTCGAGAAATTAATTTTTCTTCGAGTTATATCGAATTCATTAATATGGACTTTAAGGGCTTTTTTCGTAATGTTCCTATAAAAATGCTTTATTTTCATAAGAACCACAAAAATAAATTCATGCATTTTTTTTACATAACTTTAGTAAATGTATTTTTTGTTTAAACAAAATAATACATTTTCACTAAGATTTAAATAAAAATAACGGGTTCATTACATTGCGTGATTATTATTTGATAAATTCTAAAAATTTCGTTAAAATTGGTTAATTTCCTGATTTTTGGTGAATTTTATAGTAAAAGAAGGGGTCAAAACGTTTATAAAAATGTTTATACATTTTGTATCCTCCCTTTACTTACACTCAATAACCCTTATCCTCAAGTGGTCTCCAAGTCTTGATAAGTGGTGATTCTTCTGTAAAAAAAATATTTCATAAATACTAAAAATTTCATTAAAATTGGTTAATTTCCTGATTTTTGGCGAATTTTTAAGTAAAAGGAGGGGTCAAAATGTTTATACATTTTGAGCATCGGCATTAATTAATACTTGCATTGTGTTCTGACTTGCGTATTGTGTGTGTTATGGGACCGTTAACTACCCATTGATGGACTCTTCCAAATAGTATATTAGTTGAGAGCCATGTACTCTCGGGAATATGGGACTATACCGATATCCGACTGACAAATAAGCCTAGTTTACGACAACACGTTTCTTTGTATCTTTTTCTTTTTACAATAAATCTTAAAAACTTATACCATGTTCCGAGTTGTCTTTCGTGGTTCCAATTTGGGTCCACATCAGTATGATATTTCGAGAAAATTTCCCTTCATCAGATATGTGTTTGACTTTAGTTCAAACGTGCCAACTTGAGCAGTTTCGCAGAAATTGAAAAAAAAAAAAAAAGATATGAAATTAATTTTATTTTGCTTTAAAATATATTAATATTCTTAAAACTTAAATGTGTTAATATTCAACATTATTTTTCGTTTATTTATTTTCCGTGTATTTATAACTTTATGTGAATTCTCTTCAAGTTGTAATCTATTTTCTTCGTTCTTAATAAGACGTTTGGTATGTTTCGATTGAACTATTTACAATGTTAAATATTCAAAATTGTTTACTGCAATTAATTTGTCCCGTTTTTCCATGGCATTTAGTACATCGATCCTTAAGTAAACGGCAGAACTCATTTTAGAATGCATTCGTAACAAAATAGCATCATCGTCTTCATCGTTTTCATCATCATCATCGTCGTAAGTAGGACACCCCTCTCTGTTAGATGAAAATACCTCGATTTTGCGAGGTTTTAGTTGTCTATCACCAGAGGAATTCCACTCTTTGGCTGATTTAACATTTTTTTTTGTCTTTCTCTTTGAATTCTTCTTTTTTATCTTTCGTCTTTAGAAACTGCTTTCGGACTTGCATCTCGAGCTCCACTGCCATTTGGCTTCTTTTTTTTGTTGCAAACAACCAGAGAGAGAGAGAGAGAGAGAGAGAGAGAGAGAGAGAGAGAGAGAGAGAGAGAGAGCGAGGGAGGGGGGGAAGAAATAAATAAATTATTCCTCCCCTCTTTCGAGGGATATATATATGAGAGGGAGAAAGAGGCAGAGAGAGAGAGAGAGAGAGAGAGAGAGAGAGAAATAAAGCGAGAGGAGAGATAAGAAGAGAGAGAAAGATATATATATGAGAGAGAGAGAAGGAGAGAGAGAAATAAAGCGAGGGGAATATATATTAGAGGGAGAGAAAGAGGCACAGAGAGAGAAAGAGAGAGAGAAATAAAGCGAAGGAGGGAAAGATAAGAAGAGAGATAAAGATATATATGTGTGTGAGAGAGAGAGAGAGAGAGAGAGAGAGAGAGAGATGCGTGATTCTCTGTGATACCCTCTAGCTATGAGAAATTCTGTTTGAAAACATCAGACATTTTTTGTTTTGCTTTTTTCTGGAGAGAAAATTTTTTTTTTTTCCTTTTTCTTTTGCTGTCCTTTCTTTGGGAGAAAAGAATTTAAAAACGTACCTCGAAAGAAAACGAATAACATTAAAAAAAAAAAAAAAAAAAAAGTAAAAAAAAACCAAAGAAAACGAGAATCAATTCATTTTTGTTTTTGCTGGGGATGGAGCATTCTACCAGAGGCCAGACATACACCCACTATTACAGAAAATTCAATCGAGAGATATTTTTTAGGGCTGTAACCGTTTCTTAAAGTGCAATGTTTACATCTCTCTTACATTTGGTTCACGGGTATATTCACCAAGCAGCTTTTTTTAGAAATTTTTTTTCATTCTATTAGGAATGCATCGATATTGGCATTTTCTTGTCATTAATGGTACCAATTTAATTATATTGCAAACGAAGACAACTTAACTCCCTTTTTTCCTTGAATTAACTGAAGAGACATGCACTCTCTGCATTTTCTATAATTAAAGAAAGGGAAATGGATTCTTTGCAGCCTTCGAACATTTTCAGTTCCAACCCGTTCAGTCCGGTTCTCCAGAACCTGACAAGAATGCTGACAAGAATCCATTTCTTTCTTTTTTTTTTTATAAGCTATTTTTACCTGAAAAATAAAGTCGCTGTGTTAAATGTTTTTTGACTGCTAATAAGAGTAGATATTTGTCTGCTGTCCACTGCAGCAAAGAGTGACACAAGGTTGGAAAGGAGGGACACTCTTGCCTCAACAAAAATTGCCTGGGCACTCCCGTCGGCATTCCCCGATCAGGGCGCCTCAGGCGACAAGCAATAAACTTGCCCCACCCGAAAGCCAGGTGGCAAGGCCTGGGAGAGTGGACCGCCTGGGTGATACCCAAGCAGCCAACAGGTGCAGGGCCAGTTCCAAGCCCCGTAACTGTCAGGCTGAGTGTCAAGAACGGATACTTGATAAGTATTCTATCCAGTCTCCCTGCAGCCGAAGCCGCTAGGAGACTCATTCCCATCACGAATAATGAGGGTATGACTCCAATAATTTCGATGATCGTTTTAGAACCACAGTTATAACAATCAACCAATTAGAAGCTTCAAAAGTTATTAAAAAAAAAAATGGCAAATTTTGGATTCAATCAGTTCGCCGTCGGCCTCTGTCTCAAAACGACTGAATCGTGACTGCATTGATTCTTCACTGCCATCTTTGTTACTAGGAATTACGCTCAAGATCAGGACTGCATTGATTCTTCGCCGATTTGATTTACTGCCGCCATCTTTATTCAACATAATGTCTCAACACTTAACACGCTGCAACCGAGACGAAATTTGAAAGTGTTGTCAAAAGGAGTATTAAACGAGTCACATCGAGATTTGAAAGCCTCGAGGAAGGGAGAGATTAAGTGAGTCGGACCTTGTTTTTTTTGGGGGGGGGGTCTTCTTCCCAGTGGGATTCGTTTTTAATTGTTGTCTTGTGAAATGAACCTGTTGGAATGCGATTCGGTCAACTTCTTTGTATTAAAAACTCGTCATTTTTAACGGCTACCAATTATGTACATATGCAAATTAATGGCACATGCTCACCAGTGAGCGACCTACAACATTTTCTTCTTTTTTATATTTTCTTCTGTCATTTTACAGCCTAAGCAAATACGATGTCGCTTGCGAGATTGATGATTTCTATTACATTTTCAAATAGCAGACACGGCGCACTATTAATACTTTTGTAACTGGGATGAATTTGAGACATATAGACATTTTTCCATATGCTATATACATATATATGCACATATATATATATATATATATATATATATATACACACACATATATATTTGTTTACTGTTTTTATTTTTGAAAGAATTCCGATAAAGCGCTCGATTACAAAGAAAAAACTTTTTCAATATAAGAGCTTAATATTTATTTATTTATTTATTTATTTAAAATTGTACAGAAGGTCAGAAAAACATTGGTACCGTCGGTTTCAAGCCTAACATAAGGGGGACCAATTAATGGTAAATCGTAAATGATTAATGTTGCTGTTGGAGAAAACAACATGGCTGACGAAAGCCTAACATTATTCACGATTTACCATTAACTGGTCGCCCTTATGTTAGCCTTGAAACCGACGGTACCCGTGTTTTTCTGCCCTTCTGTACAATTATTTATATATATATATATATATATATATATATATATATATATATATATATATATATATATATATATATATATTAATACGATAGTATGTGTGCTCTTTTTTGTGTCACGCTTTCCGGTAAATTTCATTGGTTGAGATTTAATTCCGGAATACACATTAATTCTGGAATACACATTTACGAACGCCCCAGTCAGTATTCAATTAGCATGTTCTCTGCGCTATATTTGTTTTTAATTCTATAAAATGTAAGGATTTATCTTTCTGGTAAATGCACAAGTTGTTAAGAAATAATTAATTTTAAGTATTCTGCAGTGAAAAAAACGATAACACAAATTTCTCGGCTGTTTATTTTTTTTTAATCACTACTTTATATTGTTTTTAAATGGCCATGCTTACATTATTAAATCGAGGAAAATAAATAACTCAGTTTTTTTGTTCTACACGCTACTGTATATAGAGTTGCTTAGAAAAATATTTTTTACAGTTTTAACAAAAGGGCTTGAATAATATGATGGTGTCTTCATTCATGCTGAACACCCACAGAATGCCCAGCAGTAATATATTACATATGTTATTACAACGCTCTGATCCCCATCTGGCATCAATTGAAATGAATGGCTCTCGTGTTGGGGAGGCCTCATATTTGGACAAGCTTCTGGGTTTGACCTTTACTCCTGATCTTAAATGGAACACATACATTAAATCCGTTGCCAAGGCCGCTGGAAAAATGGTGGGATCTTTCTATCGGTCCAGTAGTTATCTCACTTACATGCAACGAACGCAAATGTTGCTGATCAGACATTCTGATCAATGACATGCTGTAGATCTCAGGCGAAGTTACTGTTTTTAGACATAATTTATGTCACGTACCATAAATACTGTAAACGAATACATTGCACGAGCCGTAATATACCGTAATAATGTGAACGTATGTGTTAAGTGCCATTAAATGGTTTTATTAAATAGTTGTCATTAAATTGTTAAATCTTGTTGAACTTAGGGGAGAACAACATATCGTAAACATTACATTTCCTACCCTACTAAAAAAAAGCGTCATATTATCACTGAATACATCATATAAAACTTAGGCCTATAGCCACGTCTAGAGAGTGAACATTGCGAGAGCTATTCCAATTATTTAACTTCCCACTGAAAACCACGCATGTGCTTACATGCTGGTTAACACACTGCAGTGAGGTTCGGAAGTAATGCACTTAATTACTAGGATTACTGGTATATACCAAGGTAACAAACAAAATTGCGTTTTCTATGTTATGATTGAGCGCCGAGTCGCACTTTAACATTTCAAAAACATTACCTATGTATAAGTTGCCCCCAACCCAAATAACTTTAAAAATCGTCTCCCTGAAATTCAGCTTATACACAAGTATATACGATAATCGTCTGATTAGAAATTGATCGGCAAAGTGGCCGATGAGGCTGGTTACTGATTACGTGCGGATTAATTGGTGCTGCCATAGAACTTATAATTACTGAAATTGAAATATTTATTAGCATCCTGTTTATTTTCATGTTGTACATAAAAACTTGTTCTCCGCCCCTTCTCAGATTAGTTTAGCAATTGCGTTTTTTGATATGTAGTGCCAGAGGGATTGCATAGCCATAAGAGATAGTGCATGGGTTATTTCCCATGTTTTTTTAGTACTAGCGGTTCAGCCCAACTTTGCTCGGGCCCTATGTACTATTTATAAGTTTATGCGCATATATATATATATAACTACTTCATTTATTCACATAAATTTAATATACGAAAGTATAGATTTATGCGTAAACTTAAAGTATTTACTTCAAAAGTGCTCAATACGTAGGTAGAGCTAGTTAGTAATTTATGAAATATATATGGCGATTAAGCTACACTGAATATTCTGCGTTTCATCCAACTATAGGCATAAGCCTGACGAATCCTATAGTCGGATGAAACGCAGAATATTCAGTGCAGCTTAATCGCCATATATATTTTATTAATTACTATATATATATATATATATTAAAAAGTTTGATTCATATCCAGGTAACCTATATCTAAAATTCCAAATGTTTAGAGCCAAAATTGGCGGAGGACTTTGATAGAGTCTGCAAAGGTCAACTCTTTCAACTTTGATCTATGGGAAGCCAAATTCTCGCCCAAAGACTGATTAAAAAGCTTGCTGCTTGTCTGAATACCCTTTATGTATGAATTTCAAATGTTTAGACCCACAATTGGCTGAATAGTTTGCTAGAGGCCGCAAAAATGAAATATTTTGAACTTTGACCGCTTGACAGCCAAATTTTCCGCCAGAAACCAATTAAAAAAGCTTGCCTTATGTCTGAATACAGTTTATGCCAAATTTCAAATGTTTAGACCCAAAATTGGCCGAGTAATGAGGTGTGGTTGGGGATTGTGAAAACCTTGCTACAGAATTACATGCGCAGCTGTCCATACAGGAGGTATCCTTTGTCTTTCGAGACTGAACGGAGGTATCGATAAGTAATAGAGTACTTTTAGCTTTAAACAGATACCAAATCTCTATTATTGATAGCTTTAATTGACATTCTTCTTGCTTCCGTTGAAGTTCACCTCCTCAGTTTCATGGTTCTCAGTAGGTGACGGTTGGAGTCTAGAAGAATTTACTTCTTCACACAAGCTACCACTAGTGATGTTCCCTGGAATCTGAGTGACAACGAATCTTCCCAGATTTTAAGCATTCTCATTTTCCTTTGATAACTGCTACAAAACACTTCACATTACCGCAAGAGCCGTTTACCAGCGTCAATTCCCCATTAGTAATAAAAGTGCAATGGTAGATTAGTAATGCTATAGTCTCGGCTTCAGAGTTGGGTGGTTGCTTTTGTTTTACAGCATATCAACCCTTTTCGGGTTATTTAATGTCGAATCCAAAGATTTTGAAGAAAATTTTTTTAATACAATATATCTGTTATTTGCAAATCGGTTTCTATTTAACCTATAGTTGGAACCCCAACAGGTACTACCACTCCGGGTCAGAGTGGACCTGGGAGCAATGGTAATTAAAGGGTGGCCCCACATTCCCCAAAGCCCACAAGCTGGGGCCTCATCACTGGATATAGTTTAAGGTCATATCCAGGACCCCCATTGAGGGACTTTTACCCTCTGCATGGGGGCAGTCGGTGTATTCTAATGCCCCACAGACAGGGCCCGGCTTCAGAGAGACAGTTATGAAATCTCCACTCGTCATAGATATAGATAGAATTAACATTACATAAAATAATAATGAATAAAATGAGCTACAAGAGATAAATGTTGTGTTGGGCATTTTTTTTTTAAATAAATATTTATTATTATCATTCATTTTAACGATTTTATGCTGGTGGCAAAAAAATGGCCGTCCATTTTTTTGTCTTTTGTGGCGGAAGAAGAATTTATTGTTTATGAACTTCATCTTGGAAGAAAGTCTTAGCTTTAAGCTAATTCAAAACTTTAAGAAAACAAAACAAGATGAAACAAACAAACACATAATTGCGACATGAACTTTGTAAAAAATATTTGTTAAAAGCTAAAAAAATTACATGCCCATTTTTTTTTGTAAATGTTTCTATTTTATGATGTTTTTATTTCAAATCTGGTTTAGATGTTTTATAAAATATGTCCTATTTTCACTCTTTTATAAAAGCTGTCCCATTTTTATTCTTTTGTAGAAGCTGTCCCATTTTTATTCTTTTGTAGAAGATGTCCCATTTTTATTCTTTTGTAGAAGATGTCCCATTTTTATTCTTTTGTAGAAGATGTCCCACTTTTATTCTTTTGTAGAAGATGTCCCATTTTTATTCTTTTGTAGAAGATGTCCCATTTTTATTCTTTTGTAGAAGATGTCCCATTTTTATTCTTTTGTAGAAGATGTCCCATTTTTATTCTTTTGTAGAAGATGTCCCATTTTTATTCTTTTGTAGAAGATGTCCCATTTTTATACTTTTGTAGAAGATGTCCCATTTTTATACTTTTGTAGAAGATGTCCCACTTTTATTCTTTTGTAGAAGCTGTCCCATTTTTATTCTTTTGTAGAAGCTGTCCCATTTTTACGAAGTTATAGATGTTCTATTTTGACGCTTTTATAGAAAACTAGTCTATAGTCGTTGGCCCTTAAAGGGTATCATGAAAAATGTTCCAAATAAAAAGTGATTTTTAGATTATATTGTCTTTTATTGCTTCAGAAAACATTTTTTTTAAGTGATGAGTGAAAAAAATAAAACTCAGGAAGCCCCCAGACCACTACTGCAAGCACTAATTAAAATTAAGAAAGCCCTACTAAGAGTAGTACTAAAACCAAGCTAATAGCTTCTACCTCCTTGCAGAAAAAATATTTTTTAAGTAAGGCCTGAAAAAAAATCGTCAGAATCCACAAGAGCACTACTAAAAGCAGTAAATATGGTTGTAAACATAATTATGGATATATATATATTTTATATTTATATTTAAATCAGTTTTTTATTAACTCAACGGGGTTAAATTACATTTATTTGTCGGGAAAACACCTTTTCATGTAAGTATAAAAATAGAGAAATTTAGTTAAAATGAAAATGAAATAGAATAGACGAAATTCGAACCTCGTAATTTAGGTTTAAAACTAGATTACGAGAGAGAATTAGCAAATGGAACGTGAAAACAAACCATTGTTTAGCTATGAGATAAAATAGTTTCAAGAAAAGAATGTGCATTGTCAATTCTGTTATGAAAATTCAATTGAAGAATGCAACTATAAGATAATTTAATAAACATGTTTTTAACATATTGGAAAAATAGGTTACTGGGAATATAGGTTAAAATTCCTTTTGTAAACAAAGGAAAAAGTTTTGGACACGCATTTCCAGAACACGTGAAAGAAGACATATGTTTTACCATGTGTATGACGTCATGGAAAATGGGAAGTTCTAAATATAGTTAGAAACTTTAGAGTTAGTCAGAGGGAGTTTGAGGACGGCAGACGATAGTCTGCAGTTGGGATTCGAACGTCTAGAAGCGAGACGGTCACGTTTGAAACTTAGAATGTGAAGCTTTGAATTCTTGACTCAGAAAACCACGACTGGTCGGGAGAAGAAATAAACCCATCATGTGTTTTTATAAACGTTGTCTTTGTGTTGTAACTCTACCAAAAAGGTAAAGTGAAAATTGTCATTATATGTCTTGTATATCATGTGTTTCAAAATGTCTTTACATACACATCTCATATCTAAATGTGAACACTAAGGCTGTCTCACTGTTTCCTCACTCTAAGAGCTTCTTTCTAAGAGCTTCTACTGAACATTTAATATATATGAATATCATCTTCATAACACGAACAATCTCTCTTACAACATCTCTCTCTCTAAGACTCAACAACAAACACTCTAATAAGACTCTAAGACTCTCACTAATTAAAAAGTCCTAACAACAAACAATAACAAGAAATACGAAAAATAATCATAATAATAATAATGAACTATATAACACTCTTACGTACACAATGAGCATCCAGTGTATACTTCAACAAACTTTCGTATACATTCACGCACACATACACGCAATGAACATTTATCTGCATGCATGCTAGTTCATATACACACAAACACTCTGTAATGTTCGTAACGTTTCTGTGTAAATAAATATTTCTTGTATATATATATATATATGTAAATATGTAATACTGTTTTAGCGTGCTTCATTTAAATGTATTCTTAAATGTACTCGTAACACGTGCTTTTATTGTTGATTGTTTTCATTATATTGGTTGATCTGTAAACGACGACCTTCTACCTTTCCAGTAATCGAACACGCAACCTTTTCAATAATTGGTTCCCCAACACAGCTTATAACGAATAACAAAACCGCTCTGGGGTCCCCAACCCAATCTTCGTATATATCTTTTAATCAATGGTCACCTTTTGGCGAAAATCAAAGTGTAGTATCTGTTCTATATTGAACTTCATATTTTCCGTCTTTGTTCGGTGAGGAGAAATCCTTCTAGACTGAGGGTATTTTAATGATTGTCCCAATCCCGGATGCTACTTTATTGGGGCGCTGGATCATCTCTCCCCATTACAATGAACCTTGTGTCTAACTCTGCATTCGTAGAGAGGCAAGTAAATAGGGACATTTGTTTGTCTATTGATCAACTCCTCCTTCTTTGTGCATGATGTACCCTTTTTTTTTATAAAACCCTGAAAATTCTCCTTTTTTATTTTATGTCTTCAAAGCAAGTGTTGTTTTACTCAACGTTGTCAGAGAATGGTAAAATTATCATTATAAACATTACTATATTACAATAGAAAAATGCGAGCATGGAAAGTAATATGGTTACGCTTAAACATGAAAAAGTAAAGGACTAGTTGTTAAAACTGGTAAAGAAGATATTCTAGTAAAAAATATAATAACTTTATAACTTAAAATATTGCAGCATTAAGAATTGATTATATAATGTTATAAATTACATTTAAAAAAAACATTTAATGCTGCAATATTTTAAGTTATAAATATAAAATTATAAAAATAAATATAAAGCCAGATGGTGTTAAACATCTTGCTGGTAGCCCGGCGTTGCCCAACCGTACAATATGTTTTAACATGATATTTTAATTTATGCAGAGTGTACATGTATCATTATAGAATCAATTCTCTATTGAATATTATATATTACGAGGAATAATTTGCCCGGTGGACTAATTCACAAAAATTAAATAAATAAATAATAATGATGATATCGTTCATCAAATAATAATGATGATATCGTTCATCAAATAATAATGATGATATCGTTCATCAAATTCCGCCTGTGTTTGTTTACAATATTACGTCAGCTGATATTTGAGCTTGAAAATGAATACCCTGGAAAAGTCATTTCTAATTAATGTTTAGTTTTAAAATATGAAAACGAAAAAAAATGATTTGCTGCGATTTTGAATTGTCCCTCTTCTTTTATCGTAAATTGAACTCAGTAATAAGAAAAAATTAAAATAAAATGGTGAGGTACAACGGGGCCTGAACAGGGGATCAATCGATCTGGTTGAATGTTCTAGCACTAAGCTACATCTCCAGATTATAATAAATCTGGTTTGTTTTTGTTTTTTTAAGAAGAAACGATTTGCTGAAATGTTATTATCTCTTTTGGCCGGTGTAACATAAAATATTCCCCTGTAATTTGTTTTTTTTAACTATAAGAGAGAAAAGCTACTTTTAAGATAAGATTTTTTTCAGTTTTTAATACTTATCAGATGAATTTCTGTGCAAAATATATCTAAGAACACTGCCAGACATATAAATTAGCTTTGTGTAAAATTTACAAAAGATAGGCTCAGCCGTTTCAGAACCTATGAGGAAGGAACTCACACACACACACACATAGTGCCTTTTATATAAAAAAAGCCTTAATATTCGTCACCATTCATCTAAGCTTCAGCCTCTGTCCCATTGACGAAATATTGCATCCCTCTGCCTATTCTACAAGTATTTTAATGGTTAATGCTCTGACGAACTACAAGCCCTTATATTCTCTCGACGTAAATACCCCTGACAAACCCGACAAGCAGCTAAATCCCACCCCTTCACAGTAGAGATCCCTAGGTGTAAGAAAGCCTTCTTCTTCAGTAGTTTCTTCCCCAGTACGGCTAGAACTTCCGAAATTCTGCTTTCCCAACTGTACTGACATGCAGAAGTTCAAGTGTAACATTAAGAGACATCTTGCTGCTCACCTCCCCTTCATAATATCCCTGCAACTTATGTCCCCGATAGTGGCACTGTGCCTTGTTTGGGGTGAAAATTGGATAAAAACAAATAAACAAACTAACAAACAAAAACAATACATTAATCAACCCTTATCCTCGAGTGGCTTTTAGATTTGATAAGTGGCAACTCAAAATAATGGACAGACCGACCCTCTCATAGTGATATGTGTCTATCAAAAAAAATGTTTTTAACAGTCATGTTTCTAACAAAAAAACAAACTCTGTTAACCTGGTGGTGGGTGTAGGTGGTGGTGGTAGTGATAATGATGATGTTGACGGTGATTATGATGATGATGATCTCATTAGCAGTCATACAAACAAAAATGTGAACATTTAAGTGTACTCTGGGGAGGCGCTGCCACAACAACCTTTCCCGTCTGGACATGGTAAAAAAACAGACCAAGATCTGGTAAACAATGTCCCCTTTTCTTCTCCCTGCTACTTCTTTCTCTACTTTATCGTTATTTTCGTGGTAATTGCTCCCCTGAGCTTCATTTTATTGTTTCCCTATGGAAAACATTCATAGCAAACACTCGTCTAGCTAAAATCACAATTAGCAATTTCCTATCTGAGCCTAAAACTAAATGAAAATTCCGTGAGAAAATCTTTCAGCTCAGAACTGCATATCAATGGAACCCAATACTATGGAGTTGCTTCTCAACTGACTATAACACGGTTGCTTTCAAGTCCAATGTAAACAAGATGAGTTGACTTCTTAAATAATTAATTTCTACCCAATTTTCATCATCACCAATCATCACAGTCTTGTCTGATCTGAGACTCACTAACCCATATCCTTGAATAGCTTCTGTGCCTTGATAATCGGTGACTCCTGTATATCCTATACATTTCTATAGAAAGATACAGAGAAAATATAGTTGGATGGTGAAACAGTTCAAATTGTCGAGGTTTTGTTTTTACTTTGGTGATACTATTAAAACAAAGAGTTGTGCAGGTGCTAGTTTGAAAGGATTAGAAATGGACAGAGAAGGTCCAGGAAAGTTCTGCCATTACTAACCAACAGGAAACCGACCAAAGAAAAAAGTTTAGTACAGGGTGAAACGATAAAGTTGTCGCCCTTAAGAAAACAACACTACAATTTTATGGTAAAACTTTTATCGAAAAAAATCAGTTCAAATAACTTGATTATGTAGTGGAACTGATATCTATTCAATGTAGCCGCATTCAGCCTCAATCACCACCTCGATAGGGGTTTGAAATTGGGAGTATGTCTTTTCCACAAGCGCCAGCAGGAGCTCGACGAATACTTGGCAGATGGTGGCGATCAGGTTGCTGTTGTGGGAGGTCATGTTGGTGATGTTCTCAATGTGTGACTAAACAAAGTGGTCCAGCAGGGGAAGATTGAGGAAAGAGGGCAGTAAGAGAAGGGTATAAAATAATAGCACTCCTTCTAAAGCTAACCATAGGTCTCTTTGGACTTGTGGGCTGGTGCCGAGTCTTGCTGCCATGTCCAGGGTCTGCCAGCGGTCACCTATTGCACCAGGGGATCATTACACTCTTCAGCACATCCAGGTACACTTTGGTGTTGACTTTCAAGCCGACTTCGAAGATGTGAGGTGGCATGATGTGGCCCTCACTTGAAACCACACCAAAGCCATAACCGTGGCCAGAAACTATATTTTCATCACCCTGTGCATATCCGTTATTCATGTTAATCCAGCAATGCATTTTGAGGATGTTGGCAATGGTCCTGTTGTTATAACTTGGACCGGTAGAGAGCATGAGTTGTACAGTGGCGTATCTCCGATCCTGTTTGTTGAACGTTGTGTCACTTTCAGTCATGATAGAAGGCTCCTATCACCCCGGGGATTTGTATACAACTGGCCAGCTTGTAGATGATTTGCAACAAAAAAAGAAAACCGGTTTTCTACCAAGCGGAAATGGAATCATGTCGTGTTTTCTATGGCGACAATTTTAGTGTTCCACCCTGTATATGCAGTGGGATGATATATGGAAATAAAATCTGACTAGTGGGGATTGCGGACATGCGTTGCATGAAGAGAATTGATAAGAGAATAATATGATAGATGTGCAATGTGAGTTTTAAAGACAAGCTTAGTACTGACGACTTAAGACATACATTCAGAACAGGAAACTTTGATTGTATGACCATGTGTAAAGAATGGGTGGAAGTTCTTGAGTCAGTAAACGCAGAACAGTTGAGGTAGCAGGGTCAGTTTTTAGAGAAAGGCCAAGGAAAACCTGTGAGGAAGTTATAAAGATAGAATTAAGAGAAAGAGGGACAGATAAAGCCCTGGCCAGAGATAGATTAGTATGCAAGCTAGTTTCTAAAAGATGTTTAACACATGCAAACGTGTAAACCAGATGTTATATAGAAGATGGTGATGCTGCGCTGATGATGATGAGCTCTGATTGTGAACATTTACCAATTTGTGAAGTCGTATTTATTTCTCTCACACAGTGAGAAATGTGACACAAGAGTGATAAAGATGAATTGAAAAGTCAGCATCTCCGATGAAGAGCACTATGGCCCTGCAAAAGATGCCTGGGCAACCCCGTCGATATTCCTTGGTAGAGGAACCTCAGGCGATTAGCAATAAGCTAATCCCTTCCTAAAGAGAAAAAGAAAGCCTGTGAGAGTGAAACTCCTAGAACTGCACAGGATCAGTTTGATACTACAACCAACAGGGAACACGTCATCACTGAAATGGTCTAGACTTTGTTGATTTGGGGCTTGAGGTTAAAACCCCAGCAGCCCTAAAAACCTCTGTGCAAAGCTGGGAAATATAGTGAAAGTTATTTCCAAGGAAGCAATATGATAATTGTATAATCACGAAGAGTCACGAACGCTTCCTGATTTTTGGTTAGGCATGAAAAAAATAAATAAATAAATAAAAAAGAGAGAGTTCAAGACAATTTGAGATCAGAATCAAAATCTAAGACTCAAAAACACTTCCATTTCGAAAAAAAAAAAAAGAAAGAGAAAAAAAAAAGGAACGATATCTTAAACTGCTTTCTTTTCACGCATAATAAGCCCGTCTCGCAGAATGTCACTTTTGGTGATGAAAAATGAATTTTCCGATACAAAATATTGGTAAACGACAGTTCTTTGACTCGCACTTTCATATTTCCTATCCAAAAACTGACATTCCATTTGCTACAATAGGATTTTTAATCAAAGCACTGTCAAAGATTCTATTCAGAAATATCAGCTTTCTTCTTGAAGAATACATGATCCATTTTCGAGTCTAATCTATTCAAAATACGAACGAAAAATACAAGAATTTAATTTTAATCAAAAGAAAAGTTTTCATTTCTTTTCAAGTAAAACTAAGAAACTGACTAACATACTTTTACCGCATCTGAGCAGGAGATGCTCACAACACCATTTCCTGCCTTGACAAAGTTCAAAACCGGCTTCGAAATCTAGTGAATGATGTTCTGTTCTCCTCCTTGCACCCTCTTCCTCACATTGCAAATCTATCTCTGCTCTATTGTTACTTTCATATTAAGCGCTCGACTGAGCTCCAGTGGCGGATGGCTTTTCTCTTCTCTGCAACCTCTTTCTCACAGAAAAGACGTCACGAGCCTTTCTCTGCTTTATTGTTATTTTCATGGCAAGTGCTCGACTGAGCTCCAATCTATGGTCTCCTCTCTCGCCAAGCTTTCACGAGAAACACTCGTCTAGCTGAAACCACTATCAATAATTTCCCCCACTTTCTATCTGTGCCTAAACCTAAATGTAGATTCCATGAACAAAGCTTCTTTCTTAAAACTGCACACCCGTGGAACTCTATTCTATTTGCCTGCTTTTCAGCTGACTATAATATGGCCATCTTCAATTCCAATGTAAACAAATTCTTGATGAGCCGTTCCCCTTAAGTAATCCAATTTAATAAATTTCCACTACTAACGATTACTACGACATTGTCCCATTGACCACTGTACTCTTATTAACCCTTATCCTCGAGTGGCCTCTGGTCTTGATAAGTGGTGACTCCTTTGTACAAAAAAAATCCATGGTCTCCCCCCACAAGAAATCGGTAACAAACACTTGTCTAACTAGAACCACTGTCAACAATTTCCCTTACTGTCTACGTTTGTTTAATACTAAACGCACATTTACTGAACAACGTTTCTTTCCTAGGACTGCCCATCTCTGGAAGTCCAATTGACTACATGGTCGTTTTCAAGTCCAATGGAAACAAATTCTTGTTGAGCCATCCTTTTAAATAATCAAATTGACATAATTCCCACTATTCAGTGGTTGGAATTGTATAAATTTTAACAAACAAGGCATGTAGGCCATCATCACGGTGTTGTCTCACCGACTTCTTGACGCTCATTAACTCGATATATTATAAAACACTCACAGATATGCATTTCGGGTTTGTATTACTGTACACATAGATTCGAAAAAGTTGTCAAAAAACAAATATATAACAAATAAATGTTATCAAAGGCAAGATAAGTTACTTTTCTACCTAACTGGATATATTTTTCGTGTTTTTATTCAATGTAACATGTTTATTCAGCTCGAAAAGCATACAGTGTTTACCGATGTATTGGAAAATTCAAAATGGCGGCCGACTCTCTCTTTAACACGGTAAGTTTGGAAAAAGGTGTAATAAATAATAAACTGAACAAAATACTGTTAGAAATTCGCTCAATATATGTTACCGTGACATAACTTGACATATATTCGGTGGTTTTTAATAGTATTTTGTCTAGTTTATTATTTATAATACCTTTTCCCGAACTTACCGTGTTAAAGAGAGAGTCGGCCGCCATTTTGAATTTTCGTAGCTGGATCTTAACCTAGAAATCCAAGCCCGCATGATGTTTTGAAAAGTAACCCTGGCTTTAACAAATATCAACCCGTCCTCGTTGGAAGAATCTGCCAGGGATAGAAAGATGTGGACGGGTGCAGCACTGCAGCACACAATGGCACCGT